>NC_061520.1:18697500-18865000 GCF_022379125.1 Scophthalmus maximus
TGTTCAGAAAAACACTATTTATTATGTATTTTGAGTCCTGATTAGTGGGCACTTTTATTTTACTCCCATTTTATTTTAGTAATAATGTTTTGTTGTTATGCTTTTTTACGTTTTATCGTATGAATATAAAATGTCTGTCAAACGAATGCCTCTTTCTTAGACTGCAAACGGAATCTACCTACAGGTACAAATAAAGTAAACTGGAACTGAACCTCAACCTGAATTTTAGATGGAGATAAATGTAATTTGAGTTAATGTGAAATTGTGTTTTTGGTGTCTGGAGATTGTTAGTCCAAAGCCTCCTGTCAAATAAAAGAAAAAAAAAAAGACACCAGCTGATGGACAATGAGGTGTATTCACCAATGCTTTGACTGTCCTATAAATTCACAGTCTGCAAATCATCTTTGCCTGGTGAAACCGAAATGACTATTTTCTGTGGCTTTTATGTACCGGTACAGTTGAGTGGTGCCGCTTTTCGGATGAGCAGCAGCCCCTTTGGAGGTCACACTTTTTAATCTGGCACTGTTTAGAGGTAATTAGATGCCACACAGGTCATTCAATTAGTATTCAAACATCATAACTTGCAGCTCTGCAGTTGCCAATACAAATACATGTAATGATGTTGGAAAGTTTATCTCTGCTTTCACTGAAAAAATCTGACCCTCATTAATGCCTCTATTTCTGCCTTAAGTTCCTCTTGATGCAGTATTTCTTGATACTGTGATACAGTGATACAAGCACGAATGGATTTTACATAACAATAACATAAGATGCTAGAGACTAAAGGTTCCATAAATATTATGATGTGATGTGTTCAGGGTACGTGTTCTGCAAACCGTGGGCAATTCATGGTTTATTGTGTTTTTTAAGTTTGAAGATTTTGTATTGTTTTCGTTGTTGTATGTATTTTAAGGCCCTTACCTCAAATATTCTCTATAGATATTCAGGGTGTTAAGGGGTGACAAATGAGCAGTGAAAAACAAAGGCGCACAGGAAACTAACAGATATCAAAAAAATGACAACTGAGTTCCAGGTCAGTGGCAGGACGTTACACAGGGTGACAAACAAAACTCTGAACAGTGTATTCTACGGCCGTCAGCGTTGATGCAAAGTTATAATGATTAGTAAGGGTCTGAAACTATATAGGGGGCAGTGGATGAGGGAACAAGGTCCTGATTTTGGACACAAGCCATTCAAATGTCCTGCTTCATCAGGACATTTTATTGACCGTGGCGGTTTTCTTAATGTGTCACCACATTTTCAGTGACACGTTTCTCCAAACTGCTCTAATTAATGTTATCATCATTTTTTTGTCCCCCAACTGAACCCTGGCCATTTCAATCCTGAGAAATACAGGTAGAAATACAGACGAATATGTAACCAGACTGTTCTCACCCTTGCAGAATCGTTTTGCGTTCACGTAGGACCCCATCACCTAGATCGTAAGAAGCTTTATTTCCAGGTTGTTGGTTGCATTTTGCCACTCGGGTCAGTCTCAAGTCAAAGCATAAAGAATGGGTAAAGAAACTGGTTGGATTGGGATTGTCCTTCCTATGTCCTTCCTATCTACTATTCCTTGACCTCAGTGGAAAATGGCGGGAGGTCAAGGAAAGGTGTAAAGGAGGAGTGATTGGACTTAGAAAAAGCCGACAGCAGTGCTCAGAGAATCCGACTCGACTTTCACTATACTACGTCATCACGCCACCGTCACCATGTGACATCAGATGAAAATGCTTCATATGAAACAGTAACTTACATGATGACGTGCGTCACTTCTGGGTCGTATTCATACTCTTCTTCTTCTTCTCCTTCTACTTTGCGTTCGTACGTAGCACATCACGTTAAATATTGCTGCCGCAATGAATTGTGGGACGTCTATTTTATCCTTTCCTTTCGCATAGGACGGTCCAGTGTACCCTATGCTAAAGGAGATAGGAAAGGAAACATTGAGGCAACTTTCCTTAGCGTTCCGAGAATCCGAAGAGCTCTCATCTTCGCTGCCGATGAAATACTTCCGGGTGACTAAAAGTTTTAGGAAACTTCCTCAGCCAATTTGTGAATTCGACCACACCCTGGGGTCACTGTTAGGTGGTACGTGTCTCTGACTGTACTGACTGGAATAAAATTGGAATGAGAACAATAGGAAGATCACAGTGTGAGACTGAGATCAGGTCCCCACAGCCTCTAAACTAGTTTGCAGGAAGTTGACGGTGATTCTTCATAAATATGTGACACTTGTCAAATGTCATGTTTGAGTTAGTGTCACATTGTGTGTTCCCACAGTAATATAACCTACTGTACCGAGAGAGAAATAAGTGTGAAACATCTGCGGTTCACAACTTGGTATGATTCCTGCTGCTTTCATGTGCAGAATAAGACCAATGCCGATGCAAAGGTCTCGGCAAATAAACCAAACATAAAAACTCTTTATCACTCCTTCATTCTCCATCAAAGAACAGTGGGGTTCTTCTTTTAATTAGGTCTGCTGTGTGCGCGAGTTGACAAGCTTGTCACCGCTGATGAGGTGAATTGAGCGAGAAAGGGAAGGATGAAAGGGAACGAGAGCAAACCAGACATCTCTGACCTTTCAGTCTAACTTGTAGTTGTGAGATCTGTGAGATCAGTAGCCATTTGCTCTAATGCTGTACCATTACAGTATGGAGGAGGAGAGAACCTTATGTTTTCTCATAACTGCAATGCCCGTCATCTACTGTTTGTGGCCAAACCCATCATTTGCAGTAGGAGGATGACAAAAGTAGCCATCTATTAAAATTCTGCCCCTGGTCACATTAGCATAGCATCAAATCATCAATAGAACATCAGTGTTAACACGTCTGGACTGACTAAATGGAACAAAAATATTCCAACCCATTTTCTGGGGTAGTTTCGTGGTCATAATATATTGATATTGGTATATATAACAACAGATATTGGTTGTGCCTGGAGGGTCCTGAAACACCAGGTTTGTAGAATACCATAAATAATAAATTTAATTCAATCCATCCATCCATCCATCCATCCATCACAATTAGGAGCTTTAAAGTCAAATAAACAAACTGGTACTTAATATAACTAACACCTCCATGTATAAACATTTCTCATATTTTATACAAACACATGAGCAAATGTGTGAGTGTGGCGTTATCCACAGTGATGGCCGTGAAAAACATCCGTCTTTGCTGCATCTTCGTCTTCATCCACGCACTCTCACTGTCAACAACACAGCCCTGCTCATTTAAATAAGAGAGCTGGAAGAACGAATTCAAACGTGTCTTGTGTTGTATTCCCTTCATCAATAAAGTTGGGAATCTATAAAAACAAACTTGACGGGAGAACGCGTGCGTCTGTGCGGAGACTCTGACCCTTGCCCGAGAACATATGGGAGACAGGGGAAATTGGTGATGCAGATTCGAAAATTGAATCACACTTTATATCGTACATTACCTAGAGATCAGCTTTATCAATTACATTTAGACTAACAGTGTTGTTTGTGCTTGTGTTTATGAGCCAATGTTGTTAATCCATCCTTCAATTGAAAAAAAAAAAAGTAAGCCAACTCCAATCTAAATCAGGCTGATCCATGTGCGCACATTTCCTAGTTGACAGTGATTTAAATATCGGATTAGTTTTTAGTGCACATCTTTTGGATTTTGTGCGCATGTGAACTCAGTATGGATTCTACACACAGTTGTATAGATGAGGCCCCTGGAGTGCACAGTAAACGTTTCACAGGAGGCGTTATTAGAGCTTTATTAAACAGGTTTGGAATTATTAAAAAACGGAAAACGGATGACTCTTGCACTGCACCGTCCACCTCGTAGTCTCTTCTCAAACAGTCCACGCCAACTAACCCCTTACAGTCCGCTCTGTCATACCATCCCAAAATCGATCCTGCAGGTTCACCAGTTCAGCAGTTTTTCAGTTTTACCAGTTCAATGTGCTGTCATGGATCCCCTGCAGTTCATCTGGCAAAAAAAATAAATAAAAAAAAGATCAAGGTGAAGCTGTTTTTTCCTTCTTCTCTTTTCTATGTCAGCGAGGGGATTATTGCTCATTAATTCAGTAGCTCCTGTCAAGCTGCTGCAAAGTGGATTCTGCTGCTAATCAAATTCATATACATTAAACCAATGAGCCGCGTGTTTTCGGGATTTGCTGTACACAGCCAACCCCCATCCTCTGCTTTAAAGGAATGACGGAAAAATTACAGGTCCACCAAAAATGCCCATGTTCATTTGAGCGAAAGATCTAAAAATAGACCATCCATGCGGCATTAATCAAAAGGTTTTATCAGCCCATTTAAAAACAAACCACAAAACAACACAATAAATATGAAGTCTGCAAACCAACAGTTAGTGTCCCTCACGCACAGCAGCTTTACCTGCAACAGTGAGGCAATCTTTAAATAGCTGCATTGGTTTAAAGGAATATTAATTCATGTCCTTTAATTTCTAATAAACCTGTAGCCTTTAAGATCTCAGGCACCACAGACATGTTATCCGCAGAGACATCTTGCCATAGGGTGCCACAAGGGTTCCTGTTGGTCGTCTGCAGCGATCTGTTTTCTTAAACAGCGTGTAAATGAGAAACCCGGGTGTCTGTTATAAAATGGCCTTAACCCAGTGGGTTTCTAACCGGCTTTTTCACATGTTCACGAGTGTCTGACTTCACACAGGTAAAAGATCATGACCATGATGCATCGCTAAAAAGACAAAGAATCTTCCATTTAACTTTTTTTTAGTTTTTTTTTAGAAAGAAAATATATCCTCACATTACAAGTTACTATAGTGACTGTGAACCTGTCTCCAACCTTTGGACTGATTTCCTGTACAACCTTTGTCCAGGTAACCTAGTTTTTTGTGTTGAGAAGAAATGAGGCTGTTACCTGGCTCAGGAGCGAATGTTTAAAGACACGTGTAATTGCTTAAGTGGTGGGAAGGAGAGGAGATTTGAGGGGAACACACGATGATGATGGCTGAGCGACAGGTGACCAGCTGTAAAAAGAATATAGTATCTTTACTCCGACAAGTGGGAATGATTCAGAGGCTGCACAAGACAGGAAGTGTAAGTATCGCGTCCCCCTAAAACAGGGAACGGCTAAGACATGATGCTTAATGGTGCGTTTCATATTAACTGAGCCCGTTGTGTGTTTGAAGAATGAGGTGTGTTCTTTACAGAGCATTGTAGTCGCCGTCACATCAAGGATAACATTTCCGTCTAATGCCAAACCAACTCGCGGCGGCCACGCTGTCTGACGCTCACATAGACATCGGGCCTGAGCCAAAGCAGACCGCGAAGACGACTTTGCCCGCTCCGCTTTCGACGACTTTCAGGAGCAAGTCTGAAGAAAGGCTCTCCACTGATGAAGCCTTTCATCAATAGATTTCAATGGGTACTGTTTTAACTCCCTTCGGAGGATCATTCACCAGATTTTCTTTTTGCAATCGTGAGCTGCCTGCAAATACAAAACAAACGGACTGAAATGCAAAATGATGAAAACAAAAACAAAAAAACAGGGTCGCTTTGTTTGAATGCTGAGACGTTCATCTTTGGTGGAACACTTCAGTCTAATCTTGTGGGCTTTGAGACACTTGTCGCTGATTTCAGTCACTGACTCGTGCTTCAGTCAGTTCATTTTATTTATGCAGTCATTACAATTTGTGTTTGAGTGTTTGCACTTCAGTATCTGCAACAGAATTTGATAGCAATTTATTTAAGTGTTAAAGCACCACAATTCTCTGTAACTGATTGAGTACATTTGGAGCGAGAGGGATTACTGTGGACAGTATATCACTCGATATATGCAAATTCTGAAATAATACGATTAGACAAGATTGGATAAGATCGACGTTATTATCCTGAAGGACGTTTCTCTCGGACTCACAGTATCAACTACGCGCACGCACGCACGCACGCACGCACGCACGCACGCACGCACGCACGCACACACACCCACAGAGATCAATTCCAATTCCAATAAAAAATTGATTTTGAAGCAATGTTTTTTTAGCAGAAGACAACCTTTTAGAAGATAGTGTAGTAATGGCATCCTGAGCAGAGAATGTTACACCGTGTGTTGGTTATTCTGAAAACTATGACGCAACTCTATGCTACCACACACACACACACACACACACACACACACAGACAGCTCACATGCTGATATACAGTAATTAAATGCATGAGCACAGGGTTTGAGTTTTCATAGTTTTTGCATCTGAATTATAAGTTGAATAGAAAAATCCTCATTCTTTACCATTTGAAATAAATGACACATATGAAAGCCGTCTGTCTGCCATGTCTTCTCTTGTATTGCAGTTCATCAAAAATTTCTACAATAAGACATGGATGGAGCGATACGGCGAGCCTGTTGGAGCAGAGACGGCCACGCTCCTCTGGTCCATGACAGTGTCCATATTTGCTATCGGAGGCCTCATGGGAACGCTGTCCGTCTCTTTAATCATCAACGTGTTGGGAAGGTGAGGTGACTCACACCTTATAATGATATAACCCAGTATCACTGCAGAAGTTCTTCGACAATTGTACTGGTCATACAAAGTATGTTCACTTTATTTTCCATCAGGATACGTACTGGAAAGATTTCCATTTGTAACAACAAGACGTTTTCAATGATAAATCAATAGTTTTTATGCCTTGAATTGGCGACAGAAAACTATTTTACATGGAAAAAGAAAAGGAAGAAAAATATTCCCATTAAAATATAACAGCTTGTTCCTCTTGAGAGCAAAATAGATCCAGGGGCCAAAATGGGATGTGCCCAACTGTCGCTTTGAAAAAAAAAAAGGAAGCTGTTCACTTCCTCTTTTGCTCCCCCACTTTACTGGCTTGATTAAAACACATGGCAAGATTATCCTTCATCTCAGCATATGACAGACCATGTGTACACAATCGTTCCTCGTCTGGAGCCCAGGGAGACCAATGCTGAAGTGCACTTCTTTTCTTCTCTGTATTTCTTCGTCGGGCTCTCTCTTTTCTTTTATTGCCCTCCATACCTTTCACCGTCAGTCTCTCTAAATCACCGTCCGTGACTGTCCAGCCAGTGCAGGAAATGAAGGAATTGAAAATTGTACACGTGAAGATTCCATTACACAGAAGAGGAAACGGCACAGTGACTTTTCTCATATGTCTCATACAACAGCCCAGCAACACATACTACACATCATACACCTACTACAGACAGTACAGTTCCTGTGTGAATGTTAGTGTTCAGAGAGTTGAGACTGTCAGACACTGTAAGTTAATGATCCGCCTTATTTTACTCATATAGTAACCAATTTCATTGTCCTAAGAATTCCTTGCCTCTTGGTGTCTCCTCAACAGGATCTTTAATCTGGGCCATATATGGGGAATGTGGTTGGCATGTGGTTTTGTTTCTGTTTGGATTAGATGATCCTTGCGGACTGATGTGTCCTCCACTGGACCGGACTTTTAATTTCTGTGGGCCCATATTTTGTTGCTATTTTAAATTTAAGGACTCTTCACTATGGTTTCCAGCATTTCTGTTTTTGTCCTGCGTTTGTAGCTGATGTTGAAATGATTTCACATATTTCTGTACACCAATAAGAGTTTAATAATTCTGTATGAAAAGTATTGACTCAACTCAAACTCGAACGTTATGTTTTTCTTCGCTGTACATCAAGGATGCTGGAAGTAGCGGTGCGGAGGAGGCTGTAACTGCAGGGCATAAAAGTAGACTAAATTAATGAAAAGCGATGGAGGGACAATGCATACACCGCACATGCATTATAGGCCACTATTATACACTATATAGTCTATACTTGTCCTGCCACATTTTCATAATAATACAAATAATTACATACATTCTTTCTTACTATCCTTGGCAGGAAGGATTCAGCATAAAGTTGCTAGTTACTGCTTTCGCTGTAACCCCCAAAGTTGGATTCCTACCAAGTTTGAGGAACATCTGCCAACACACACACACACACACACACACACAAGCGCACACACACAAAAGCACACACACACACAAGCGCACACACACAAAAGCACACACACAAGCACACACACACAAGCACACATCCGCACACACACACAATAATTACATGTCAGGATACATCTGCATTTCCCTATGTAGTCTGTGATGCACAAATGTGGAAGGTGGCATCGATAACTTTAGGCGCAAAACGGAGAGGAATCTAGAAGTGATAATATCGGGCCAGATATGTCCCAAAAACAAATCTCTGATTCATCTAATTGCCTGAAAGCCAAGTTTGCTGTCCGCTGCAGTGTAAAATGTTCTAAAACGAGTATAAAATGTTGTGAGGCCATTGACGTGAATACATTAATCGTGAATGTTGCACTGCTGCGCTGCATTTAATATGACGGCATTACTTGCTCTCAGCGAAACTGCCAACTCTCACGACTTCCAGCTCCCGTGCCGTACATTTTTCAGTTACTGTAGGTGCCATTTGCATATGTGGTCACCTGTGATTCACTGAAGAGTAAAATTTGAGCAGTTCGATTATAACTCTCTTTGTACTGAGATTTTCTCCCTTTAGTACGCACTTACAAAACACCAGCAGTGATCAATTTTGATTGATGATCTTCTGCTGAGCTACATAACCCCGGCTTTCATCCCCCTGCAACACATAAGAGCTATCAGGCTGCCTCTTTATGAAAACGACACAGGAATAGTTCTATTTTTGATACGCAAAGTTCCAGACTGTGATTTGCTTCTGACTTAGTTGTTGTGGTTTGACAGCTTATCCCGATCTGGTAGCTCCAGTCTCCCAGCCGGTGTGAGGACTTTTGTGAGGTTTGAGTCTAAATGAGACGTTTCATTGGCCCGTGGTGCAGCGCTGCACAGCTGAACAACCAGACTCTGGCACACTGACAATATCCCCTCACTGCTCTGACATAATATACGTTCAAAGGAATCTATTATCCACTAATGAGGAGGATGTCACTTGCCGAGCAGGGAGAGACTTATGAAGATTTTATTCTAAGTCATTCGAGAAAATTAAAATGCCCTTAAGATTCACCTTGGATTTCTCAGGTGGGGCTGAAACGTATTATTCATTCTCCATCTATATTCCTCTACCAGACATCTGTGGCCCAGCTGCTAGTTTTGCACAGTATCTTGGAAAGGTTGAAATTCAGATGCCAGGGAGAAGACTTGAATATCTATTAGCAGATGAGGACACATGGAGCAATCGAAGTGAAAGTGCGTGAAAGATTGACCAAGTGAAGGTCAGAGTGGATGCAAATGCTGCCCCCCCCCTTCCAACTTAGCGTTTCGGAAGATTTATATACAGGAAAGGGAAAAGACCTCAGCGTGTGAAGAGAAGAATGATCACTGAGCTACCACCTGACTGCAGAAGCGACCAAAAACGACCAATATCGACTTGTCTCACGAGAGAGTAAAACCCTCTTACACAAATTCTCCATCCAATGCTTTTGCTTTGATCATGAACATACCAGTCACATCCTACCCCATGCTGGAACTTCCTTAAATTGTTCATTATCAGGAGTGGTTTGTCTCTGTGTGTTGGCCCTGTGATGGGGCTCATTCTCTTAATTAACCACACTCCTGACATGAAAGTGCCCTGGGGGTCTGCAATCTCAGGGCTGCTATCCATCCTGAAGGAGTTAAACTATAGCCTCAGGCTTGATCAGTCACCCCACGAGTGGACCAAGACAATAAGACAATAAAACCAGTGTAGAAAATATACGTCTGCCCAAACTTTAATTAACTTAAATTTAAGTTTCGTTATATTCCCAGGGGTAATCGCACATTGTGGGCAGTTTGAGGGCAACTTCCTTCTAACAAAGATAAAAAAATGTTTGATGTTAATGAGCACACAAGGGCTGCCTGAGTGCACCATTAGTGTTAGTCTCACACGGGGAGAGGGGGCCCAGATTCAGCCTGGCCTGCGGGTTCTTTGCAGCAGCCATGTTGTCAGGCTTTGTCTGTTTATTGCCCTCCAAGATCTGGAATATTCTCCTGTTTCTCATTAGGGTCCTGTCCCACTATCACTAATTTTAAAATCTAATTTGAAATCCTACAAGACGGCCCACTGCTGTCTCGTTATTCTGTCCATCATTCTTTCATTTTATCTTCACTGTTGTGTACTGCATTTTTCATTGATTTTGATTCATTTATTGCTCTACTTATTCTTTTATCCATACTGGGATTAGTTTTGCTTTTTCTTGATCGTAAAGCTCTTTGAAAGGCTTCCAACATTAGATGAGCTTACCTTGATTTCCCCTTAATCGTTCAATTTGTATCGGATCGTGTCTAGAAATGTGCCTAGTTGATGTTCTCTACTTCCATGTCGTACTTTCCAACCGTGTTCTCTTCTTGACTGTAGAAGGGGAACCTTGATGCTGAATAACAGCTTTGCTGTTATAGCTGCGCTGCTGCTGTCCCTGGGTGAGAAGGCAAAATCCTTTGAGATGCTCATCGCTGGCCGTCTCATAATCGGGGTGGACTCCGGTAAGAGTTTATTTACTCACCAAGCTGTTAACAAAAGTCTCTGTGTACCAGTGGCAAATAAATAATTTGAATTATCTACATCAAGTGCAGACTGACAGTACATTGAACTGTATTCAAAGTCGAACCATAAGCTAAAGAGACACTTTCCTGCATGCAAAAATGAGATGTGGGAACTTAACATTGTGCTTGCATTTCATTGAATAACTCATATTAAATTTCCCAAAACTAAGATATTTCAACAGCAAAAAAAGAAGCAAAAGCGTATTATTTCACAGTGTTTTGTCAAACTAATGTGCAAATCCCATAGATTTTTGTTTTACTCCAGCCCCCAAGGTACAGAAAAATCCGTGGCAGAGATTATGGATATCTTCCTCGTCAGACCTGAATGCACCAGTGATCAGTAAATAACAAAACTTTGATTATAGGTGTAACTTTCTCCTCTAGGTGCTCGGAGCAAAACATCACTGCTTAGTCATCCTATTTGTGGCCTATGTTGCCTGAAGACAGAAATTTTCGGGAGACCAAACTGCAGTCAAATCATCACAGAGTGGCTTCGCTGGAACCGGCTGCTGGACGAAATTTGAAATTGCGCATGGAAAAATCAAACTCTTTTTCCAAGTCCATCGGCTCAAAACTGCTGATTATGAGGAGAAATTTGTGGCGGTTGATTAAGCTTATAATGATAATAATAATACATTTCATTTATAGAGCACTTTTCATTGCTAAAAGCAATCTCAAAGTGCTACAGAGTAGAAACAAGATAATAGAAGGTTTAAAAAGAAAAAAACATCGGTGGAAATCAACGCATTATTCATTATGCAGTGCACCAGACCTCTAATCTTGTGTCCCTCCTCTGGCGCACAGGAAGCAGTGCGTTAAATGTCGACCAGCAATAACTTTTTTGCCAGAGTTGAGGAGTGGGAGCATCCGCAGCTATAGAGACAGAGGCTACATCAACTAGAAGCATTCTGGGAAAAACATAATGTGTCCAAATAAGTTGCTGATGCTCATGATAAAAAAAAATAAAAATAATTCTGCATTCAGATTGATGAAGATTAAAGTCCAAAAAAAGTAATCAAGTGTGAGAACAAGTGAGAATTACTTTTGGAGTTGTGGTTTGCATCCACTAACCTGTCAAGATTATAGATTGGTAGGTAACAAGGTATTGGTTTTTAACAAACTTCCAAAAACCTACGGAATTGCTGGAGACTAGTCCTTCATTTAATGACTCCATTGCCCATGTTAAACCATATGTGCCGACCATTTCCAAAGCACAGGTCTTCTATTTACAGCAAGTATCCATAAGGATGCCCCACAATTCATGAGAGTATTTCCCAAATGTATCAGGCGGTTGAACACCGTCAGTGTATATGTTTGCACGTGGCTTTTCTGCACTTTAACTCCTTTATTTGACTCCTCTGGTTGTTGTCTTTCCTGACAGGCATCGCGCTCAGTGTCCTCCCAATGTACCTGGGAGAAATTTCCCCGAGATACATCAGAGGGTTCATTGGCCAGTTCAACGCCATCCTGATCTGCCTGGGAGTGTTCACAGGACAAGTGCTGGGGCTGCCCGAGCTGCTGGGCCAGGTCAGTGTCGTCAAAGATCACAGAAACTGTGGGTCTGGTTTGTTGTCATGTCTCTCATTTGTAGATTTTTGAAGGGTCATTCTGAGGTGGTGGAGTTCAGATTGATGCTTTGGTGCCATCTTTCACCATCATCGGAGGTGGAGCTGCTTTCACCACACAGTTGTTATGGATGCTGTTGTCTTGTCATTTGTACTGATTCAGCCTTGTTGAATTGAAAGCATCTACCAGTCTAATGTGAACCCATCCCACTATATCTCCACTAAACTGTTTCCATTATATTGCGGTGTTCAGTATTGCTGTGCTAGGTCAGGGGCTGTATCTGAGCTCAACTAATCTCTACGACACCATGACAGGAGGAACACGTAGACTTTTGAAGGAGTTCAGCATTTTCCAGATTGCTGGGGAGTGCATGGTTTTCAAAAATTCAAGGGTCAATCAAACCTCGAGGTGAAATAAACAAGCCTCCGCAAATGCAAGACACAGCAACAAAAAAAAAAAAGGAAAACACTGTGCCGCTCATCCATTTACACGTGGGCCTCGGACACATTGTGGGTGGGACACACCCAGCTACATCCCCTTCCTCTGCATTTTCCCATTACAGCCCAGGATGACTGTGGAATCCTTGATGTCTGATCAGTCGTCCTGACATCCGTGAAGTTTCACACCTATTCATTCAAAACTGAACTATCTCCCGTGACACTGAGGTGTGCAATAGCCACAAAGGTTTGAATGCCAAGGACTCCCCATTAGTCGATAGACATGACGAAGCCTCATGGGCGAGTTGCAGGCTTCTGCAGCCACAATCCATAGGATCCTTTCATTTCTACTTGACATTCAAGTCAAAAAACACAGTCCTCCATTTGCACATAATGATTTCCCATCTCATTTTTTTCCTGGACAAATGAATTGTGGGGGCTGTCTGACAATACTTTTGCCCCTCTGCGACATGTCTTCCCTCAGCCGCTTGAGTAATAAACTCACATTTTTAGCCTTCTCTGATTTTGCCTGGTTCTATCTGCCCCTTGTTACAATAAAACTTTTGGCAAGGGTTTTCAATCACCCGTTGTTTACCCGAGAGGAAAACAGATATTAGCCCAAGGCACATTTGCTCTGAAAGCAAACATCAGTGGTGTAATGTGAACAAAAATCCTGTGATATAAAGCGCTCCGCTTCTGGCACATTCTGTTGACCTCAGCTTTAGGCATGGCCCCTAAAAAATGAATGACTGATTAAGGACTGACATTTCCTCCAAATTGCTTTCCAAAATTTAAAAGCATGCAATTATGTCTTTTGGCTGTCTTGTCCGTTCAGAAAGTGGGAGGATTGGGATCACTGGCATAAAATAAAAAATGGATGACTTACTATCCAGAATATATATAAGGGTGACCTTGTATTTTTATTGCTTGTTTTCCAGGGCAATTATAGAAAAACACATACCCATAAATCTAGGGTTTTAGTGGACCTTTAATTGCCCTGATTGTAAAACAAGTGGAAGATGTCAAAATAACAAAGTAAAACATAAAAACATAATTCCTGCAGTGGAAGTTTTAATTGACGTTTATTTTTATTTTTCAGAGTTCTGTCACTGAATCATATTTCTTTGAATTAGGAGCAAATTTGGTGGTTAAGAGTAGCGTTGCTCCCTGAAACACCCATTCAGTATTTTATCATAAAATGGCTGATAGTCAACTGAAACAAGTAATGCAAAGAAAGCTCTTAAGAGTTCGAGAAAGCCTGTGACTAGATGAGGTGAAAGTGATTTATAGATGTGTGCCGGAGCGTCGACCACAGCAACAGCTGTTTGTGCATTTAACTACCGAGACAAGATACCATGGGAGTATGTGCAGCATCTGGATTTTTCTGTACGATTGTTTGCACATCATAAAATATTTTAAAGCCACAGACAACAAAACCACATCCACATCCTGTTTTGTTTGGGCTTATCCTCTGTGCTGCTGCCGTTTCCACCAGAGCGCAGGCTTTCATTGCAACAATGATGATGTAATCACGGCAAACATATTCCTAAGCCAGTGCATTTTGGAGGAAGCTCACGTTTTTCCATAATTTCCATGGGCCGATGCACATATAGCCTGATGTCTCGGGCATTGTTGTGGTAAATCTGTTTTTCTGTTAGCTTCTCTGTGTCTTTTCCACCGCTTTCCCTTCGATCTAATTCAGTGGAGAAGCAAAAACATTTGGGCATTTATTTGCTTTTTGTTGTGGATGGAGAGGGAAATCTAGCAGGGTGAAGAAATAGAGTTTCTGGAGACAGGAGATGTTTTAAAGTTGTGTTGTTTATACCAGATGCATCAGGGAGACTGGCAGATCCTAACGGTTGTATTGCCATCCCCAAATCTGAGTTTATTACAACCTTACAAAATCATAAGGTATATCTAATACACTATTAGATTATATGTGGAGCCACTCTATTGGATCCATATGTCAAAACATTGTCTTCTCATGAGAATGCATTTTTGCAGAGATACTCTTCCATACTCTTACCTTCTTCCAGTTTGATTTCGCAACGACTTTGACGTCCGACTCTTGAAAACATGTTTCCAATCCATACTTTATGGACTTTTAAGTCAATGTGTTTTATATTCTACCTTTTTCTGTATGTCTTGAACTGTGAATCCTCCCGCTCGCTGTATTATCTCCCCATTTTCCTCCCTTTCCATTTGCCCTGACATTTACACATGGGCATAGTGTTGAGCTGATACTCATTTTTAATTTATGAGTATTGGCTTGTCCCATCCATCATTTCCATCTGCAGACATCCTTTATAAATATCATATGGAGTTGTATATTTTCACTCAGCCATTGTGATGTATTCTTATCATGTCGGTGATACCCTGTCCTTGGCATTTGACAAGCGCGTCACAGGCACATGTGACATATCTGATGATAATGCCACGGTGGTCTCTGCTGGCCTTTGCTTTGGAGACATAAACAAGTTTCCTGTCAGCTGACGCTTCTGTTGATGGTCGCCGGTTTAAGACGTCACTCGTGTGGTACAAAACGATGATAAGCTTTGACAAATGATAATTACTCTAACCCTCATGCTTAGCCACTGATCTTTTCCCGGTGGGGGAAACATGTGTGCTCCAGATTTGCAGCAGGTCCAGGCTTTAAGCCGGCCAGTCACTGAACTCCCCTGAGTCACTGAACTCATCAGCATGCCTCAAACGCAGCACACACCAGCATGGCAACATTAAGGGGCCTTATCTGTACTCTATATCCTCAATATCCTCCTATGGCTTCAAAGGGTTAGTCACTGGTCACTGTAGTACAATTTATTATAAATTGTTGTCACACGTATCAGACACCATAGTAATGTGGTGTCCTGAATGACTGATATTTGTGTGTGTGTGTGTGTGTGTGTGTGCTTGCAGTTCTTTGCAGTTTTGAAATTAAAATATACATCTGTTATCTATACCGCTCATCCTTTGAGGGTCACGGGAGGCTGGAGCCAATCCCTGCTGACTTTAGTCAAGACGCCTGGTACTGTACACCTTGGACAAATGATAATTTGCCAGCAAATCGCAGGGCTGACACAAAGAGACAAACAACCATTCACGCTCACATTCACACCCAGGTGCAATTTCGAGCCTCAAATGAACCTAAGCTGAGTGTCTTTGGACCGTGGGAGGAAGCTAGAGTAACCGGAGAAAAACCCAGGCAGACACGGGGAGAAAGTGCAAACTCCACACAGAAAGGCTCGGGCCGGCCGTCAGGTTTCGAACCCAGAACCTTCTTGCTGCGAGGCGACAGTGCTAACTTGTGCTGCAAAATTAAAAAAAATATATCTGTATCTTCTTACTTGCATGCCATATAAACAGTTCCCGTGGTTGAATAACTATGTTCTACCTGAAATTGAAACTTTGTGAAAACTGTGGTGACATTTCCTTTAAGTAAGTCAAATCTCCACGGTAGCCCTTCCTGTACAGTGTCAATCCCGCTGGGACACCACTTCCATCAAAATATAAGGCAGACTCCTTTACATTCAAGAATGGGACAGCACACATCTGCGAGGGCCAGCTGTCAAATTGCTCTTCAGACAGAGTATCAGGAAAATAGGCTTAGGGGGGAAAGGGACATTCATTACAAACAGCTACAGGCAGAGGGATGATGGGCTTTTCTTTTGATCCTGGCAGATTCCAAAGGCTGCGATGCTGATGGCGTGAGGTTTTTACCAACAAGGTTTTCATTTTGTGAGAATTTAACATGGATGGGGTGTTGTGTTTATCTTTATTTGTTCACAGCGACACAACAGCTCCAAAAACTTTTTTCATCTCCCAGGTATAATGGCCAGATTAATGGGACATGAGTATAAAGGGAGAAACAGTTCCTTCCCCCCACACTCGAAAAAATGTATCTGTGCAGGAGCTTTTAAGATTTCAATATATTCTTTATTTAATCTCTTTTACACACTTTTAGGTCTTTCCCCGTGTGTTATTATTACATACTGACATTCTACTTAACATCATTTTTCTTGTTTATAAAAATCAGGTAATGCAGGGGTTTCTTCCTGTGATCCAACCTGATTCAATTGTCTCCAGCTAGCGAAGTGTGAGACTGCCAATTAAATCTCACTTCCCACTGTGGGAATACAAATTTACATTTAACTGTTACTGCCTCTACCAAACTCAGTACGAGCGGGGCCATTTCTTACATGGGTAATTGTCTGGCTAGGTAGAGCAATTAAGACCGACCTTATACAAATAACACTATCGTGTATAGTTGGAGTCACCAGGAATGTGATCCACCTGACATTTTTATTTCCATTATCTGAGAATTGACCTGCTCACACCGTCCCTCCGGGGTGCTTCTGCAACAGCAGCCATAATTGAAAGGAAAACATCTGTTGGATATACAGCAAAAAACCATGTGTCAGCATTGTTTAGTTTAATGTAAATGAGTATGACCAGAGGTCATTGCTGGGCCTCTTCCAAGCTATTTTATTTTTTTATTACCAGGGATAATGTGATCAGGGACCACAAGGGGAGACACAGCCTGTTCACCCAGCTTTCCCCAGTTAAAATAAAAACGCTGCAGGAAGACACCATGAAGCGTGCATTCAGTTTGTAATGTCATTAAAAACACGCAGAAGTGCATGTGTGTACTACCAGGTGCATTTGCCATGAGCTCTGCAACTTCCTAGTCGGCTATGGATCTCTGTTTACCCCTAATACACAGCCCAACCTGATAATTATCGATTGTATGCGAATGTTGAATTATGACACCCAGCTTCCTTGCCAGTGCTTTTGCATATGCATAACTTACAAATCTATACGCTATGAACCTGCCTTGATAAAGATTTCAGACATTTTCTTGTTTCTTGTCCGTTAGAATAAAAAACAATCCATGTGTTAGCGCAGTCAGCATCGTCAATCTGTATTATATTGTGCCAAAACAAACCTGTGGAGATAAGAATCTGATTTCTTCCAAGATGTTGTGCAGACTATAGAAATCAGTGCTCAGAACTGACCTTTCAGAGCGACCTCTGAGAAAGATGAGCCCAAACTCTGCATCAGTGAGACCTGTGCAACGTGAAGTGTGCTTACATTTACACAACTCACACAGGTTTACACAAAGGATCACATATATATATATATTGTTCACAATGAATTTAATGAAAATATGTAACAGTAAAGTGGTCACTTGTGACAAACCCAAAGAGTTTCACTCAGTTATCCTCTGACATTTTATCATCTTTCAGTTGATTGTTTTAGTTTTAGATTTTTCATTTTTTATTACCCACAACTTCAAAGTTCGGGTCATTTTCCCTGCTCTCATTAAACCTTTGTTTCCATCAGCAGTCAGCTGTTTTCAGTGGAAAAAGCTGTGATATACAAACTGTATTGGACTTACATTTGTCGGGTGGACAGAAAAATGCCTTTAATTCAGAATCTTATATATATATATATATATATATATATATGTATATATATGTATATATGTGTATATATGTATATATATGTGTATATATACACACACACACACATATATATATATGTGTGTGTATATATATATATATATATATAAGCCAAAGAAACATTAATATTTCATTTTGCCTCACTGTTGCGAGGTTCACAACCTATAGCATGCTACTTTACACCTAAAGGGTTAATGACATTTTGGCAGACCTGGATTGTAGACTTTGAGAATATGGAATAATTAGCAGCTCAGGCTGAGTAAATTTGAGGCGTTAACAAAAAGTTACTTACACAATTTGAAAGGTTTTACAGTCTGATAAAAATGTATTAAAAAAAAAAAAACGCAGAGAAAAGGTTAAGTAACTGAATCCCCCCCAAAAATACTGGCTTTGAGTTGAGAGCTGACATTTTCTGTCCAAAGGCCATCTCCTTACTCAGTCTCTGCATAGCAACAAATATGCCCATTCGCTCATGTGAAATCTTGAAGCATAGGTGTGCTGAAGAGAGGGAGCCGAGCTGTATTTCATTTTTTCTTTCGGGACTGAATGTTTTTGGCCTTTGTCTATACTGGTTGTGTTAATCACATTCCTCTTATAGTCTTTGATGATGTCAGTACGAACGTCATCAAAGGTCATGCTCGAGCTTGACGGACGCTGCACTTGTTCATAAAATGATGGTTGTGTATAGAACCTAAAGTGTCTTTCAGACAACATGGCAGACTCAGCGGAAGTGAACCTTCGCCCAATGTAAATACGAAGAGCGCATTCTGAGCTCATGCAGATACAATGATTCTTAGTTTCAGGTAATTTATACAATAAGGAAAAAACTATTACGAATATTATTTTCCATTTCTGCCTTTCGATCATCCCAAATCCTACACAGTGGCACTTTAAAAAGATCCGTCTCTCTGGCAGTCTGCCACAAGCTGAGCTCAAAATAGAAAGTATTGGCTTGAAGTCAAAATTGTTCTTGGAAGAATCTCAAATACATTCGTAGACTTTCCTTCAGTAGTGCCGTAGCACAGGCCGTTCCTGAAGCGTGAGTATCCCTTCTTCCTTTAGCTGCAGGCAGAAATTGGCTGGAGTTGAATCAAACTCCACTCAACAGGCAACGTTTTCTTCAAAAAGATCTAAGTTAAAACCTTGTCATCCACCCAATTTCTCCAAAGAAATGGATTTCATGCAGTGCATTTTATGAACGTGAACTTTCTCCATTCAGAATGATGTTCATTTCTCAGTATCTGGTGATATTTTCTTCAAGGGTGGATCAAAATTTCCCGGCACCGCTTTGTATATTTTGTGGGGGGAAACGATGCCTCATGTATGACAGTCCTTCAATTGGAGGGCTTTCTCTACCATGACAGCGTATGATTCAGTATATTGAAAAGAAGCTGTTGAACCAGACCATAACCTTAAAATACGATCTGCGTATAACATTAATTTACGTGTCCAATTAAATGTCCAATGTTTGAGTATTTGTGAATGACCTCTGCCAGAGATGTGAAGGTCGGACTGTGACATTTTGGAGTATAAAACTGCCCACGTGTATTTTCCACGAAGGATATTTAAAAAATTCAAGGTTGTCCTGACTCAAGTGCTCTTTGCGGTTGGTTTGTTTTGTAGAAGTATGCTACAGAAAAGAACATGTTTAATTCCAGCTTCCATAAATCTTTCAGGACATTTGTACGTATTTGGCCTCTCTGGCATATTATAAAGAAATGATTGTGTAATGGAGGGTATAACTGTAACTGCACTCACGTTGGGCCTGTTTGTCTTCTCTCTCTCTCTCCCTGCAGTCTGTATTCACACCATAATGGAGTAGTTGGGATATAGAAACAAAACAAAACAGTGTTCTGCATACCTAAGTTTGTCGTATTGGCCTCATAAATAGCTCATGTTTAGCCAAACGTAGCAGCGACTGGGGAAACTGCTATTTCTGTTGTTGAATGGATCCCATCTGTTAAAGTCTGCATGCCCGTCAAGACTTACTATTACTCAATAAGGTAATTTCAAATACACGGAGGAGTTGGAACTTGTTTTTAAAAATGTGGGGCCAAATTTAAAATCACAATGAAAGTTATATATGAAAGTCTCCTTATGCAGTTGGATTGTTACTTATAATTTATTGTGTTCCTTTATATTGCTTAGGGGTTTAGCATACTGTTATTAATGCTGACGCCGGCATTATAATTCCGATAACCGATCAACACTTTCATACAAAACAGTAAGCAGCATTTTGCTCGTAGTCTTTCTTACTTAAGGGAAATATGTGCAGAAAAATATGCATCATCTGAATGCCACAGGTCTAAATTAAGCTTTCACATTCGAAGCAGTGCCATAATCCTATACCATATTTTGTTCATGCACGGTAACTCATTGTTACGTCGCATTTAAATGACGATCATCTCTTCTGGCATAAATCCTCAGTGAGAGAATATGCATCCACTTATTCCAGGAAGGGTTATGTTACAGCTGCAAAATACTGCTCTAACTTATCGGGTATTGCATTTTGGCGATTGTTTCACTGCAGGAGTCCAGGTGGAACTACCTGTTTTCCTTCCTGGCCTTACCGGCATTGCTTCAGCTCTGTGTGCTGTCGTTCCTTCCCGAGAGTCCTCGCTTCCTGCTGATCCAGAGGAGGGATGAGGCCGGGGCAGAGAGAGGTATTGCACACAATCACACACACACACACACACACACACACACACACACACACACACACACACACACACACACACACACACACACACACACACACACACACACACACACACACACACACACACACACACACACACACAAGCACACACACACACACGCAAACACACACCAACAGAAAGATGTGCCAATCCCCCTCACTGGTGCACTGTACGTCTGCAGAATACAGATCTCTCTTATACATTTGTGCTCATTGTATTTTAAGAGCATTTTTCTTTTGCCCGCTCATGATCACATGCACTCACTTCTGGTCTTTGAAAAAAATACCTACAGGGAAAGAGGCTGACTGCACTACTACACATACTAACGTAGTATATCTGCAGGGAGATGATAGTTGTATAACAACAGCACAGCCTGGCTCATTGATTACTTTCCCATTACTGAGATTTGTTGCTTTTACCGTGGCATAGTTTACCATTGACTTACAGTGCAGAACTCTTGTGGGATAGGACCACGTCGGTTTAATGTCCTAAATGTTCTCAAACAAAAGTCTGGTGCCCGTATGAACCCTGAAGCAGATTTGACTTGCTAAAATCGGGACTCGGGCTCATATTAGAAATTGTAAATGAATGAAATGTCTTTTTTTCTGGTCACTGTCAAAATGTTGCACTGAATTGAGTGTTCTTTTCAGTTTGAAGTTGCTTCACAGCGTCACAGCCAGAGTAACTATAGTTTCCTGTATTTTCAATGATTAAAGGCTCTGCACACCCACACATGCGCTCTGAGTTGTTTGACTGCTCAGGTTGAGGGCGCCGAGATTATGTCTCCATGTACCAGCAAGAATATTTCAGGTTTAATTTGTCAATCAAGCACAATTAGTGTTCAGCCACACAGTCCTGCAGGCAGCTCTAATCTGCCACAACAATTGATATGTCAGTTATTATAATAGTAAACCTCATGCTTTGAATAAAAGCGTACAATCACAATCCTCGTGTTGCCTTGTATGAATGTGGGATTTACTGCAAAGTCAGAATGTTGAAGTAGATTGAAAGTAATAAAAAGTAAGTGTGAAAGTGTAAAAGTTATAGAACCTAACCCTATCTTTAAATTCCAGTTGGATATACTGCACAGTATGTCTGTAGTGTGGGCACTGTGATTTCAACATTGTCTGTTAGGTCAGTGATTTTAATTCCATCGGGAGCTTGTATCCGTATAATCTTTCACCTCCACTCCAGAACTTTTCACTCTTTAATCCAGATCCTGGCCAGAGTGATGTTCTTCAAAAGTAGCTTAAAAGTAGGATCAATTTTTTTCTGCTTGTTTAAACTTGTTGGCCTTTGTTAATGTATCAGCTCGGTGTGAAATTCTACTTGTATGTTAAAGGCAACGGAGTAAGTTAAACATTTTTTTAGCTTTCTTTGATACCGACAAGAACGCATTTGAATCACAATTTTTCTGTTATTGGTCGGTGGATTCATGGACGTGTGTACAGAATATCACATGCTTCATTTCTGTGTGATTATATTTGACTAAATTGGAACTCCGAGATGAAATAGCTGAAGTAATAACACCATGAGCCATATATCTTGGTTTGGCATCTCCTTTTAACCTTTCTCAACTCTCAACCAATGTAGGCTGTAATTGAGTAACCGCAGTGGGATCCTGTCAACTGTACATGCCCTGACATGAGAGAAAACAGCATGGGGTAGAAGGCATAACTCCAAAGTGCATGTGTTAATGAAGCATGTAGAAAACTGTGACGTCAGCTACGACTTTGATCAAGTTGGTCTCTGGAATGTTTGGAGCTGTTTGATGTGTCCTTACATTATAGATACGTGCCCTGAGGGGTCGATTGCTCGTGTTCTTGTATGAAAATTGAATATCCCGTTTGCTTCTTCTGAGCTCAAATTTCAGGAAGGTCGCTGCGAGAGAGAAACTTAAATGAGCAGCACTGATCACCATAGCAAAATAATTTTAAAATAATCTCATGTCAAGATTGTTTTCAAATCTTATTGATAATTTTGAAGAAAAAAAATATAAGAACTCTTGATGGTTGGTTTTGTCTTACGTTTTTAACCTTCCAAAGTAACCCAAATGCATCCAATCATACTTTACATTCAAAGTTTTTAAGTTTCTGATAACAAGGCATTAAAGAATATAGGATGGAATTTGCCCCACTGCTCATGGGACGATGTGTGTGGCATGTTGGACCTGCCTCATTCATTTGACAATAATAACCTACAATAAGATAGTAATGAATAATGCATTATACCTACACCACAGGTGTCCTTTGTAGAGCAGTTTTAATAAAATGAGATTGGCACTAGGTTGTGCACAATTTGGCAGAAATTACACCATGTTGAATTAATGAGGAAAAACGTGTTTGCTCTGCGGTGCTTGAGGGCAACATCTTATGATTGAAATCAGGGGGGTTTGGCCCAAAACTACAGTAGTCCCCTATTGATGCAAAGGAACAGAAGCACATGTTTAACAAATTCATATTCTAATGAAAGAGCTTATGTATCAATGTCAGAAACAAACAAATGAGCTCTGGATAGGTCCTGAGCAGTTAAGAGCCCACGCTAATTATTCTGGGCGAGAAATTATGTTTGGAAATCCTGTTTAATCCAATTAATCTGGCAAGGCATCCACACTATGCACAATAGATCTGGTGCCATCTTGGCAGAGTTACTGCATGTTAAATTTACTTGGCGACTCCAAAAACAACACCAGAAAAAATATTCACAGCAAACAAAGAGGAAGATCTGTTTTTTGAGACCACATTTTGGTTGTTTCTGTTCATCTCCTTTTCCATTTTTTAGGTAGGAAGTAACAGTTACCATTGTTCACATGAAGTGAAATACTAAATTATATGGATACTGAATATGTGCACACAGACATACGGTGTATTTATACATACAGATACAATATCCAGAAATAATCCAATATGAGCACATTAGTGTTAATGCATGGACATCATTTCCACAGATTAGCAATGGTATTTCTCTTTTTGTTTATAGGGCCGACTAGAAAGCTATCATCCTCATTACATGACAGGTAGTGACAGAGTTTATGCAGCATAACTTATGTTCAGCAGAGTTTCTACAGTTGTTTGTCATTGGCCTCACTGTGGAAACATACATTGTGCAGCATATACTGTGAAGTGAGAGTAAAGGAGTTTGTTTTAAACCAGTACAGCACAGAATCTGGAAGAGCAACCATTTTTTTCAAGACGAGAGATTAGGATATCAAGGTTTAACGCTGCACTTCGGTCAAAGCGGACAAAAACCAAGAGACCTTATTTTCAACAGAGTTTAGGCCGAGGTCGCTGGTTATTTTTAGAAAGAGCAGTTTCAGTGCTGTGGTTAATTCCAAGTGTGAGTGAAATTCCTCTAGGGTACATTTCGACATAGAAATGAGTTCATTTGCGCTGACACTATCATCTTAAGTTTCTTATTAGTGGATGATATACTGTAGCCAGTCAGTACCCGTGAACTATCTCGGTTGGGTTTCTCCAAGGAGAGTTTTACCGAACGCTGTCTTTGAATTTTAATAGATGAATTTGATTTGTATTTATACTCTTCAGGACATGACTTGAAACACTGTTTAACAAGTGATGTGGGGACAAGGGGTCAAGATACTCTGTGTTGCAAAACTCAGTCAATGGGAATTTTTCCAGAGACAGCGTTAGCAGCAACACTGACTCCAATTTACTTTATTGTACTATTGAAGAACAATACAAGATCTTCACATTATGCCCGTTAAGTGTTTCGCTCATTAATGTTCATGATGAAGACCTGTAACAATGTCCCTTTAAAAAACAGATTCTAAATTCCTGCTCCGCTGTTTACCTTCAACCTTTTCGATCACTTTCCCTCTCTGCCATCTGTCTTTGTTTTTTCACTTGAATGTTGAGTCTTTTCTGAAAATTAGAGTCAAGACAATGTTTTCTCTCTCTTTTTTTTTTTACTGGCGCGGAAGACAAAGAACAGAAGTAGAGAACTCAATAAATCAACCGAGTAACCATAAAAAAGTCATCGTGGTGGGAGGAGAGGTGGGTCTGTAAACACATCCAATTATCTGTAAAGCTGATGGTGAACTCGGAGTTCGATTTAACGACATCTGCTGTATCGTGGTGTTACAGAGTCGTTCTCCTGTCTGGTGCTTTGTACGAGCATCAGACAGCCGGCGACAGCGACTGGCCGTGTGAAGAACTCCTCGAGGGAGAGACGAGGGTTGGTTAAAGGACACGTCGCCCAAACTCCCCTCATGTCTTCCCTACGGCGTTTTGTGGGCCCAGCGCGTCACATCCATGTTGTTGGCTTACAGCGCTGCGGGTGGCGGTCGGGGGTTTGGGGGCGTTGTCAACACACATGAATCTTGAGTGGTGGACCCTTCAGTGTCCTGTCATCATCATACAGTGTCAGACAGGAAAAGCATGTTCTCTTTCATGTTGTGTCTGTCGTTGTGTCGGCCCTGTCCTCCTTTTAAAGGTTAGAGAGGTTTGAGACAAGAAAGAGGGACTATGTGTTGTTGGTTTTGGTCATCATGGAACAAAACTAACCACTCTCATCCCTTAAAAACAAGCAAAGATGTATCCATGTTAACCCTCTTCCCAGTCCTTATCCAACTTCCTATAAATATTCACCTTTATTCCAACACTCATGTTAGAAGCGGTCTGGTTCTTTCTCGCTGCAACATCCCTGCGCCGCGTGGCACTGCGAGGGGCCGAGGCCACAACGGTGACATGGAGAGGGGCCCCTCGCTGTCCTCCTCCTGCAGGGAAAATAAAATAGGTTGCCTCTGTGGGGACACCGCCGCCGTTGCACCTCCCGCCACACTCATGTCACGACACCACTGACATTGACAGCCGTATGACTTTGGATTAGAGCAGGTTTCTGTATTTTTCCATCAGCAGGGATGGCGATGGAGCACTCATTTACATGCGCTAATCTGTATAATAATTACTTTGAGGTAAGATCTCGTGGGGGGAAAACTGTAGCCGGGGAAATTAATTTGCCTTGGCTCACCCTCTGACTCGACCGTGAAATTGCTGGTACAACGTGTGATTCAGGCCGTAAAAGGTGACACGTACTGTACCTATTCTCAACAAGAGTGAGTGGTACTTGTTTTGCACATTTATTGTTTCTCATCTTATGCTGAGTATTTGTTCAACCTCAACACTGAACATAGAAGCCTATTACTCTGTGGCTCTCTGTGTTAAATCTCACTAGGATTTTAGAATCCGAATGCATGCAGTCCACAGACACAATGGGCCTCACGCAGGAAACATCTCTTACATCTGTTCGTACCGTGAGTTCTTACTAACAGGCCTCGTCGGATTCATTAAACGCTTCAATCTTCAGAAAAGTGTGTAAAACACGTGTGTTAACAGCATGAATGTAACCTGTGCGTATTTGGGCAAGCATGCCCGCGGAATTGCAAATTATTATAATCAACGCCAAATAATAATCAAATTATTATTATTTAACGTGACGCGCCACGCACCGACGTAAACGATTCTATCCGATGTAGAAGAGTATGAATATGACCCAGAAGTGATGCATGTCATAATGTAAGTAACTGTTGCCTGTGAATAATTCATAGTGTGTGTGAGGTCATCTGATGTCACACGGTGGTAAAACATGTTGATGGAGCCGCTGCGTTTTTTGTAGTCCATCTTCTGAAATTTGTAGTTTCACCAGGGCAGACACACGTCAATAACATCCGCCGTCGCATTAGGACGTAGTATAGTGAAAGTTGAGATAAATAAAAATTAAAATTTGAATAATTAAAACAAAGTTGCACAATAACTTAAAATAGGGGAGAGTTAAAGCCAATAGAAAGAAAGTCAAATTCTTAAGTCGCTCGACTCAACAGCCTTGTGGCGGTACAAATAATATATATCTTTAGAAAACATTTTGTGTTCATTTAATCAATTCAATAGATTGAATCATTCGTGAGGATGTTTTGTAATTTGCTGTGGAATGAACCCCTTAAAATGCTTTTCCCCCTCTGCATGAGGGTCGTTGTAGTTTTTTTCTAACCCAGCGTTTGTGTGTGTGTTTCTGGGTCAGCCTTCCAAAGGTTTTTGGGGAAGGAGGATGTGTCCCAGGAGCTCGAAGAAGTCCGAGGGGAGGCTCAAGCTCAGGGAAGCCTGGACTCCATCTCTGTGTTACAGCTGATGAGGACCCCAGCTGTTCGCTGGCAGCTCATCACCATCATCATCACCATGGCCTGCTATCAGCTCTGTGGCCTCAACACCGTAAGCTGCGGTTTTACTTCCTCTTCTTTATATGCTCTCTGTCAGGACACGTAATTCAAATTATTTCATAATAAACATAAGAATTTCCTTCATTCCACATTTAGCGGTAACGGTATGCACATCAGCATAAGACTCTCTTGAAGACATCTAACCTGCAGTTACTTTTCGACCTTGACAGATTTACATCAGTGCCACACCAGGAGCCTTTAGAGACTCAAACAAGAGAGGCAGCCATTCTTCTCCCTTCTTACCAGTCCACACAGAAAATGTGTTGATTGTGATGTTTCCCTGATGCTAGGATGTGCTGTCTCAGACAAACGGCACAATGCACAGCCACCTTACAGAGAGGTCACGGCGGACGCGTGTTAACACATCCGGCAGGAGCCACGTAATCAAATTATCTGAAGTCTGTGAACAAACGCCAGTGTTCATTCTTCTCCCAGCGCCGTTTCAGTCTCCACAAACTCCCACGAGTTTGTGGAGACTGCTGCATGCGACTGGAAGTAATGTTGATGAGAGAAGAGACAAACCAATGAGCCTTAGAGTTGCTAAAAACACAGTTTCGATCTGAGAAGGACAACTGGGTGAAAATTCACCCTGGTTTTATCACAGTGAGAATAAACCCCTTTCACATCACACACAGGTATTTGAGCAGCCGTTTTCACCCACAAAACAAAGATGTGTTGCTTTAATTCTCATTGGAACTTGAACTTTTGCAAAGTAAAACGTTGTTACTGCGTCACACACACTGTGTATAAAGCTCTGTGTCGACACAGCCGCAGCTTCCTGCAGCCTTGGTCAACATGACATATGACTCCCACCTCCACGGTGCAGTAAAGAAAGTATATTTTAGCACGGGCAAAAGTATTTCCGTTTCTTTAAAGAACACCATGTACTATAGATGGTGATATAGATGGTACAGGGCTGGTGATAAACTGCTGAATCTTTGGGGTGTAAAAAAAATAAATAAAGAATGCCGTCACAGCCCCGTGTGTCAGTGCCCCAGGTGTGGCAACACATCACAGTGACCCTCTGGGTCTGTGCATGCACAGGTTTGATCCCACGTCTGTGGTCTCCCACAGAGTAAGCTCTCTTTTATTTATAAACTTCTGAATTCTATTCTGCATTATTACTCATTTTTAACCTGCGGTTTTCTGTAAAACAAATATCCATTTAAGAATAAGAGCTATTGCAGCCAGTTTCCTGCCCCAATTACAAATGTGTCTTTTGCTCCACAGTACAGCGTATGAGAACCGGGAGATGTCGCAGTGCGTCACCGTGCTAACAGAAACAGACTTCTAACTGTCCTCCACCTGCTGAGTTAGAGCACACGCGGTTGTTGGTAATGATGGTTTTCCAATTAGAGGGCCTGTCCTCTCTACCCTGGGCCTATGGGTGCCAGGAGTACGCCTCCAAGAGGAAATGAGCAGCTGTATATTGCTGCCATCCACCACCTAAATGAAAGAGAATGACCACATTGAAAAATAAAAAAACTGACCTTGGATGATTAACTGCTGGCAACTAGCGCAAACTTAAAATTGAAAAAGTTATTTCAGTTTTACTGTTAAAGTCAGACACTCCTGTGCATTTAAATCTGAGTCTATCAAGAAAGTCCTGGCAACAGGGATGCAATGAAAACTGGTCTTTTTGAAACTAAAGTGAATTAAAGAGACAAAAAAACACTAGTTATTTGACCAACATACTTTAACAGGCCGCATGCGGGGTATGCAAATGGATTGTCTCCAAATTCATATTCACTGTGTTATAAATGATAAAAAAAAAACTGCATTTAACCTTTCGTGATTGGATTTTCAGATTTGACAGGTTGGTGGTCTTTTCAGTGACATACATGAGGCCCACAAATTACAAAGCTCATTTGAAGTATCTCAGATATGAATAAGGCTTGATGCACAGTTGTTTTCATTCCAAGAAGACAGGGATGTAATTTAAATCTCTGTGGAGGTCTTTGTTTTGACTGTCGTATACTAGTCACTCCCGCCCCATCACCATCAGAGCAGTCATATTATTCTAGTAAATATTACAGTCTGAGAGTGAAATGGTGAAGATTCAGCAGCATATTGTGCCGCACTGAATCGGAGTGCTGATGTTCACCTGACAGCTGAGAAATACCCCTGCAACCCGTGTCATAGCTCACTGCTTCAGGTTGTCATAACTTACCTTTTCTGACAGTAATATTATATATATATATTTATATATATTTTTAACCCTATGAAAAGGACCTGTGGAGAGAATAGTGCAGGCCAAAGGTAAAAGGAGAGTGTGCAGAGAACAGCGAGCCAGGCACTTCCATACTCTCAGCATGCATTGCCTCCATACAGTTTGTCATGGCATGTCACTTAACTTGAGATTCTCAACAAAGGGCGATGAATGGCTGCGAGGATTTGTAGTAAAAAGAATCAACTGTCCAGCTATTGAAGCAAAATGTATAAATCTATAGAAAATGATGTGTTGCTCACTCAGATTTTTTGTTCACAACAGTGAACTTTGATGTATTTTTCCTCACAGATCTGGTACTACACCAACGGGATCCTTCGGGAAGCCGGCTTTGCCGAGAACATCCTCCCCTACATCACACTGAGCACCGGGGCTATAGAGACATTGGCGGCCATTATGTCAGTAAGTTGGTTGTGAAGTACAGGTTGATTGACACATATGCGACCCCCCTGAACGCATTGAGAGCTACATGTTCAGGTGTTTCTGGACAGATCTTTAAAAGATATATTAAAAGCTTAATTATGAATTTGGGAAAAACCAGATGTGCCCACAGTATGGCCTGAAAGGCAGTGGATTATTTTTCTGCATTGTTTTTTTTAAAGTGAGCCAAAGTAGTTTTTCAAAGTTTGCTGTAACTGAATTATGTTACCTCGACTGTGCATAAGATGAAAAGTTATACATCAACACACTAGCGTGTGTGTGTTGGGTTGGAGGCGAGTGTGCTGTGTGGATTCTGTTGCATGGGGATAGATGTTGTGTGGTTGTGTATGTTTAATTATATCGGCCTCGATGATGCGTGTGAAATGTGTGTGTAGCTGCTCGCCTTAGCTTACAGGCCTGAGATCTTGTATTGTATATTGCATATTGAGACTTTGTAAGATTGCGGCACTATGGCTACATCCACATTATTACGTTTTTGTTTAAAAATTCACCACTGCTGCTACGTTTACGCCTGCTGTCCACAAGCGCCCTACATCGAAGAAGTTTAGAAATGCAGCTTGCCCCATTTTAGATGGCAAACTCCGGGGCTGTACTGTAGTATAGACGGGCTAAAACTGAGACGTTTGGAAACAATTACACAGCCACCGGCATTTGCTTCGTGATTGGTTCTTATCAGTCTCTACCAGCGGTGAAGGCAAAGCGTTGTAAATACGGTCATTGCTGTACCCCGTTCATAGTATTTTCTGTAACCCAGCATGCAAAGTACACATGCTCAGTGTATCCGAAGAGTCAAGTGATAAGTGTGTTGTCAGGTGTGTAAGAATGGACGGGGGATTAATAATCATACAGATCTAAAATGATTGTATGGACGGAGATCATTTTAGCTTTAAAACATCATTTAAAATGATTTAGTTTCAGTAAGGATGTAGTCAATTGACACTGGGTATTTCATGCACTGTATTGCTGTTTTGCAAGTATTTAAATCAACCAAACATGTCTGGTTCTGGACAACAGACTGCTCTTGAAATACATATTCACAAGTGGGCCAGATGGTAAAAACAAACATCTGACCCGCCCAGAAACAGAAGTTTCTGTTGCTCAGCCATCACGCTAATGCACTTGACCACAGTTGGTTGGTGTGGAGGAAGGTCCCAAATGAAAGCGTCGCAAACAGCTGACGAGTTGACGTGAAAAGGCAGGAGTTCCTTCCTGCTCTGGCAGCTGATCTGTCACTCGATGACCGAGCAGGGAGCACTTTGCATTAAGCAGCTCAGTGGAGTCAATATTTAGTGGGAGTGTCCCTGTTGGCAGCCTGTTAGACAGATGTTGTTGCATTTCTCACCTGAGCCTTATGTGATGATTGGCACGCACTGATCACTGTGCACAAAACACAATGAAAACATCCCGACCAACACCATGTACCAACGAGCTTAGTCCTGTTGCAGCAACGCAGGCATCTCACCTTCCACCTTATTCCTCTTGTGACTTGTCAGTCAGCCAGAAAATCAGAGATTGCACCGAAAAACCAAATCAGTGAGTTTGCATGGGATGTGATGTTGAGGTGTTCTTTATCCCCACAGTATGCAACGCGGGCTGAAATAGTCCCTCTTTCCGTCAGTAATCATTTTTGTTTCTGGGACAGCACCCAAAACAAATTTTGGAATTTGGTCATGAAACTTCACGATGATGTTAATCAGTTAAGGAAGTTGATAGTTTGGTGTTTATTAAAATGCTATAGTCCTCTTTTCCTTGTCAACGAGTTGGAGAGTCGACTCTCAACCCTCTCAAACTTTTCACCAATAGGCAACAGAAAGACACCACACACTTTGTTCTGTCGACAGGATATGGATATGAAGACCAGGGCTGGACCTTGTTGTCAATTGCACTGAATAACACTTTATTATAAATATATGTCACTCATATTAATCATATATATATATATATATATATATATATATATATATATATATATATATATATATATATATATATATATATATCATCATATTACATTTCTTTTTACTACAGGATATTCTGCTGTTTTTTTTAATCACTGATGGAAATATTAAGACTTGTGACAGAACCAAATGTTTTGCTCTTTCAAGTTCCGTGGGTGCCCGGGGACGCATCGTTTTTAATTGTGATTTCCATCACGGCCTCCATTCAAGCAGCAAACAGCTACAAATCACTTGCGTTCCTGAGAGGTAGAGTGGTGTGAGACTATGGGTAATTGCTTTTTTTGAAGTTATTTCAGGGAAAAATAAGTTTGCTGTGTTCAATTTAAATCCTTTTGGCTGGTGCTGTAGGAATACTGTCGCACCGAGCGCGATCCGGTGCTTCCGATACAGATTACAGGCTCAGACAACGCGGATAGTAAAAACACGGTGTGTCACACTGACAGAGCTCTGACATGTCACAGAAGTTTCATTAGAGTTTAGAGTGAAGCTGTTTAAACTGAGTATGATGATTGTAAGATGTGTAGAGCTAGTTTTACGTTTCCTGGCAGCGTTTGGATATTTCTCCTATATTTGTTCTGCACCATTGTCTAATAAGAATGTCAGTCCTCAATGCTGCTTTCTTGCAAGGTGCAATTATTTTGGCACCATATTAAGAGCGTATCATTCGGACTGTATGATTATAGTCCATATTTCATTAAATTGAATAATTATGATTGTTGCTATTATCACAGCAATGTTAAAAAATATATCTGTTCTTCTAAATGCATTTTTGGTCACTGGATTTAGGCAGTTTATCCCTGATGCCTCTCACCACAGGTGAAATGTTGCTACCGTCAAGACACTGTCCAAATGGTGTGAGTAGAACACAAAGTAGTCCAGGGGAAAAGGGTGGCGAGAAGATCAAATCCAAATCATTGCATTGCCGACGTACAGATTGATATTGGGACTTTGATTTGCAGCCATAAAAGGAGGCTACTGATTGACTGAGCTTCAAACACCAACATGTATCCTTCAGATAAGAATTTTCCCTCCGGCACAACAGCATCTCCCCATAAGCCACAGTCAATTCACCATCCTTCCTGCATTACTGATAACACCATGCCACTGGCTGTGCCACCTCTTTGACTGGCATTCACAACACAGACAAAAGTGATCAGAATGAAACTCGGGTTGTTATACTGAATGTGTTAATCAATCTGACAAATTACTTCCTATAAACTGTGAATCAGACGTGGCGTAGACTAATTTCTTGAGGAATATGTGACTACAATACAACGATGGCTCAAAGTATACTGCAGAACCACCTTTATTTGCCTTTTATTTTTAATGAAGCTCCATTTTGTTATTAAGCAAGGTGCTGCCACCATAATCTGCCCGAGGTGTACTTTGCTGTGGTATCCCTGCCACTCTCAGGGTAAAGCAAACACTCGCAAGAGAGAATTTTGTTGGGTGAAAAAGCCGAACATTTGACATCTTGCGTTTCGAGAGTGAACTCAAGTTTCTTTGTTTGCTCTTTTTCCTCAGACCAGTGTTGATATTTCATCGCTTGCACTTTGAGATTGCTTTTAGCAATGAAAAGTGCTCTATAAATGTAATTTATTATTATTATTAATATTATTATTATTATTATTATTATTATTATTATCGCCACGGAGCAGTTGCCATTTGTATGAGCCTCATGTTCACAATTGGGGACACTTTGACATCCGATGAGAACGAATAATTTGATTTGTGGTTTCGGGAGCTTGGAATATTTATGATATTCAAATCAAAGTCTACGTGCGGCTTTAAAGGGCCTTTTTTTTCTTTTCTGGTTTTAAGTGGCAAGCAGCTCATTGGTGAGGTTTAATCCCTAAATCCTGTCATATGTGCCTCTTAATATGACACGGAGAGCGCCGCAGGGTGCATTTGGCTGTTACTCTTATTACATTAACAATGCCCTAGAGAGCTGCCAACAAGCATGGAATACATTCTGACATGATATTCAGACATTTTACATATTCCAGACGAAGAAGGGGGAGACATGGCATCATGGAAAGCCCGGTATGTGCTGATAAAGTCAAATCTGCCCATTCCTGTAAACACAGTAAATTATCTGACAGAAGATTAGTCGTTTTTTTGTGCACTTTTTTGTGCAATTTGTGCAATTTGGTGTTAATGAGTTTCTGGTGCACCCGTAAGACACCTTTACCAAATATTGCACTGTAGGGAAGTTAATATTTGCTCTACGATTGCAGACAAGACGAGGAAGAAGGCTATCAATGATGGACTGTTGTGTGAAAGTGAGAAAGTTATGCGACACATGATATTTAAATTGGTAGGTGGCATTCAGCGGCGGAGGTGAACGTATAACTCATCATGACTGCGTCAATGACACAATCCAGGCCTGTCACTGTGCAGCATTGTCACAGAAAACCTCACACACAGGACATCAGAAGGATGCAAACAAATGTGCCAAAGAGCTATTTCTGATTAGTTAAACTTTTATATTCAAAAATGTGACATTGACCTGTGCACAGAGACGAACGTTGTCCTTGGACCCGAACAACCGAATGTGTCATCTTGTCCCAAGCTAATTTAACAGCGTCTGTTTTCAGCAGCTTATTAATGGGATGCCGTCGTTGCTTGCGGCGGTTTTCTGCACCACTGCTACAAGGACATCAGTTTGGTGTTGCAAGCACATTTGTATGACAAAACCGTGCGTCTCTTCTTTACCAGGACTCTAAGGTCTGTGGAGTGCACAGATTTTTAAGGGAGTGAAAACTGCTGCATGAAGATTGGTCGATGAAGAGGCGGCTCGCCTATGGAGGGCGATAGGGCTCCGCCCCTCCTTGACCCTCAAGAGAAGGATTAAGATAACAATAAATTCATGCTTATCAACATCAGTTTTTTTAAATTTTTTTAAATACGTTCAATGTATGACATTATTTTCATCATTTTCACTTGAGATGGTTTCCTGCTTCGGCCTTTCAGTGTCAAGTCGTGTTCCATGGAGTACCGCCCCTTTGAGATCTCTCTCATAGACTCTCATCTTAAAGCTCTTTTTTTTTGCAATACAGTCTCTATGGCTTCCAGGTGGGGCTCACCCCAACGCGTTTTTTGTCATACATAACCTGGTAGTGGCATTAAGGGGCTCCTCGGATGGTTTCATTTTCTGAATTGAGCAATCCCTCTTCCCACTGTGGTGTGTGTTATGGGCTTTTAAGTAGTAATATGGATTAAAAAAATGTCAATAAATATTTATCCACTTATGTATTACTTGACGGTCGGAAACTAATTTCTCGGATTACACATGACACAGCGAGGGGAGGGAACTAGTCGGGAACATGGTGATTTGAACGAGAGGGTAATTGATCACTTTGCTGCTTTAAAGGAGAGACGAGCAAATTTCGGTACAAAAGAGCGATGTAATTTAAATAGGGTTAAATATTGGATTTTTTACTGATCATGTATTCCCTTCAGATTCCACCCACCAACTGTGTTTCACGAGCAATTGGTCACCACAGTCTGTGGATTCAAGGATGTTCACTTGTATCAGGGGACCAGATGTCACAGAAATATAGAATCCTAACTCTTTTGAGTTTGGATTTTTGGGGTGTGTACCTCCTGACAGTATCCTCTTGTTTATAGAGTGGTATATGTTTTAAGGAAAAGCAATGCTTACTGTTAACAAAATAAAATCAGCTGTCAGTCAGCAGCGTTTTTTGACAGATTTGTACGTATAACGCTCGAAAGAGAAAGTCGAGGGTGACCGTACTTCCTGTCTCATGTCCACTGCAGTTATAGCAGTGTGAAAACGACAAATAAAATTAGGTGGTAAATGTCGCTGCCACCTGGGTTCAAACCTGACCCAGTTAATGGGTCCTCGTGTGTAGAGTTTTTGTCCTCCCTGTGTGTGTTCACAAGGAGTTTATCCAGATAACCTGAACACGTGTAGGTCCGGAAAACAGGCAAACTATGTGTCTAATGTGTGTCATGCACTGGCAACCTTTTCCTATCGCGCCGACAATGCGTGTTGGGATAAGCCCTGGCGACCTTGCACAAAAGAAGTGGGTGTAGAAAATATGTGGAATATGAGTCAGTGCAGCATTTTCAGTGTATTGCTGTTTTTTTTGTCTTTTTTTCCAGCCTCCTGTGACTGGAGGATGGCCACAGATCTTACAAGGAAAATGTTGCACTGATGATAGCCCCGTGGTAAACAGGCGTGTATCATGTAACCCAGTTTAGCTTGCTGACATTTGCTTACATGCAGTGTGTGTGTGTGTGTGTGTGTGTGTGTGTGTGTGTGTGTGCGCGTGTGTGCGTGCGCGTGCGTGCGTCCGTCTGTCCGTCCGTCTGTCCGTCCGTGTCCATGTGTGCGACAGTTTAGACAAACTGTCAACAACTCCAGCTGTTTCTCATATTTGTCAGCGAGGCCCCCTCACCTTTTGCGTTCCCCCTGTAGATGAATGGAATGACGTGGCACGCTGCGCAGTGTTGCAACGCTGACAAGCTTCTTCGGCCAAAAAAGATTGCGCCGCCTGGAGTGACTTGTTTGTTCATGTCTGTTTGCATCTGTTCATATCTCTCTCCATTGGCTTTGTGTGCATTCGTGCTGCTGTTGAATTTTTCATCTCATTAAATCTGAATGCGTCGTTACACTATATTTATTTATAACATTCTGTTTCTAACATCTAGTATTAGTCCTTTGTGAAACGCATCATGGGGAAAAAAAAAAGAAATAGAGATCAGGCATAAGATATGCATTTTCAATGCAGATTGCTATGCAATGACCTCATGCCCCCTTTTTTCTTGCGTCCCACTGCGCCATTGCCTTTTCACTGCGTCACACGACACTACACGCCTGGCCAACGTACTAGAACCATGGAGTGTTTGCCACAGCTCATTAAATCATATCGTATGTCGTCAAACCCTGGAGCCTTTTGGCAAAAAGTCTAAACACAAACAAATCTGACCTTATGGTGGAGAAGACGCGTTTCAAATTACAAATAATGTACGGAATTATTAAAATTCGCTGCTTTTATTTAGATAACAAATTAACATTTGCTTGCTTCCTTAAATTTGTGTTCGCCCGACAGAACTAAATGAACGCTTTGTGAAGAGCGTGATGATCTTTTCTTGCTTTGAGAAAATTTCAAGCCCGTTGACGTTGCCTTTCCATGCTGCCGAATACGAATATGATGTGCAAATGATGACCATGGTGACCTCTGGAGTCAGAAAGTCAATCTCTGACATTATGCTTACTGATTGCAGAGCATGTGGTTTTCCTTCGGTACATACTTGCACCTTATTTAAAGATAAACACAAAGGCAAGTGTCCACAGATCTTTAATCCCATGGGAGAGAGTTTCAAGAGCCATGTAGGGAAGTCCCTCAATAGTTTTAAACTTCAATGCAGGCAAGAACCTGACCGCATTGGGCTCTATAAATGATCGCAGGGATTTTGAATTGGATTCTGAACATGTCTTTATCCTACAAAGAAATTTGTGCGCTGATTGTCATGAGTGTGAAAAAAACAACAACCCAGCACTATTGTCAGTGTGTGTCAATCCATATTCAAAGCCTCCCCCAAGGGTTTAACCAGGGATGGTGAAGGGTCAGTGGTGCCTTGAGCTGGGACCAGTCGTCTTTAATTGCTCGTCTTCTTCTTGATGCGATGAATAATGACCAGACACTTCAGTCATGCCAACCCCCGAGGGGGCTGAAGTCGCCAGTCTGACCTCCTTAAGTGTGATACTTGCTTTGTGTGTTCTCACACTGAGAGATAGTGGTCCTTTAATCATGTTTCATCTGTAGTTTACTGTGTGAGTTTACATTGTGAGCACAAAATACACACAACCTAGAAACACATTATTGCATTATACAAGTCATTAAAATGATCTCTTCAGTCAGAAAGTGGTATCACTTATTTACTGGTCGTGTTATTGACACTTGCACATTTGATTGAAGATCTGCGGACTGAACACACTGTCGTGTGTGTGTTTCAAAGACACTTTCAGGCCAGAGGGTTGAATGTATGATTCTTGCTTTGTGTACTGTACACACACACAGGAGTGAACACCAGAATGACTAAATCAAGGACACACACAATGCACACATTCTTTTCTGTCTCCCAGGTTTGACCTGTGACTGATCGTAACATACACATTCATACAGTCAATAGAAAAACACACACACACACACACACACACACACACACACACACACACTCACACTCACACTCACACACACTGAGACTCATAAATATTCAGTCTCTTAGGCCTTCACAGACCTTAATGAGCTGGCATGAGTTTGTGCAGCTGCAGTGCGGATTTTGGCTGGAAGAGAAGTGTCCAGCGCCTATAGGGACAAGCGCACACACATACACACACACACACACACACACACACACACACACACACACACACACACACACACACACACACACACACACAAATGACCTTGTGTTACATTTCCCACCCTGGCTCAGCCCAGCTGTACAGGGACATATACTGTAAAAACAACAGTGACCTTTTCCGCAACCCCATGAAATCCCACTGTTCTGGCGAGCTGATGGCATGAATACTTTAATACCCCCCCGGCCACTGTGGAAGAAGGCCTGCAGTGGAGGGCGTAGCTTCGCTTGTGTTTTGACTGTGGCTGTGAATGAGTCAGATCTCCATTTTAAGCCCGACGCGGTGCCGACTAGAGCGAGAAGTGACTGTGGAATTATTGATGAACCGAACTGTATTATTATGTATGTGTAAGTCACTGTGTGTACCATATGGTGCATTATATATTGGGTGTATTTCGCCACTGTGTTCCAGTATAATTTCCCGGTGGCTTTAGGGATCAAGAAAGTAACTGCATGGTCTTCTGCCTTCAGCAAATTTTGGCATTTTTACTGTACTGTGACATACGACGGCGTATTAGGGACAATTTACGGGAAAAAAATGGGACTTTAATGTTAGAAATTCAGTGTTTTTTTCCTCCTGAATATTACCCCCCTCCCCAGGCTCCGTTAATTAATTTTTTCCTCCGATGGCCCTAATACGTGGTCGCAGTGAAGTCCCATAAAGCTACGTCATTATATTGCATACACAGTGTGATTTATGTACACATGCACATCATCGCAAATAGATCAACTGCTTTGCAAATACAATTTGAAATGTTTTAATAAGACACATTAGCATGCTACCATTACATATTGACCTCTTTATACTTTTGCAGGTATTTGGCCATAAACCTGGGCTTATTGAAACTTTGACCTGATGGTGCTAAATGAAAAGCTTAGCTGATCACTAAAGCCACCAAATGCACCACCCGCATCGTGGATGTTGGCACCAAATTCATGTCAACCCTTGTAATAGTTGTCATGATTCATGTATTTCACACACAAGTCAACAATATAGTGACATTTAAGAGGTAAAGTCACTTGTTCACGAAGTCAGTGATCTTTGTCCTCTGTGGACCGTGAATGTCTGTATGAATTAGGTTGGTAAGTAAGTTTTTGTTTGGTTGGTTGGTTGTGGGTCTGTATGTCCCGGGAGGGGGAGAATTCACTTTCACAACACTGTACATTAATTTCCACAAACCACATCCCGTGAATCAAACAACAGTGCAAACAGATCGGACCGCAAAGATAACAAACAAGGACTCCTCATGAACATAAAACATTAACGGACTGTTAACAGGCCTTGCTGGATTGGTGGATATCTTATTAAGTGGTTGCAGATACTAGGCATTTTGCCAAAGCTGACACTGATGCACTTTGTAGACCCGTATTTGGGTAAATGTCATTATAATTCATGACAGAGTTGTTGAGATATTTCCGTCTGGACCACAGTGGTGGACTGACTGACTGACTCACAGACTCGGTGCAATGCCATGAGCAATAACACTGTTCTGTAATCACGCGACAGTGTCACTGAACCCCCCCGGGAACGCCTATGATATTGCTTTTTTGTCCCCTTTCCCAGGGCTTGGTGATCGAACGAATCGGAAGGAAGCCCCTCCTCATATTCGGGTTCTCCGCCATGGCCTTCTTCTTCAGCCTCCTCACGGTGTTCCTTAATTTACAGGTGAGCCGCCCTCGCTGTTCTGCACTGACCTCAATCTGGACACACTGGGAGTGAAGGGGTGTCGCGGTGCCCTTACTGCGCTGCGACCCAGTTATAGTGTGAACAAATCAATAGCTACACCTCCGCAGCATGAAAACAATATTTAGTGTGTGCTCACATCAAATGTTATCAATACTTCAGACAACAAGTGTGCAATAGAACAATTTAATAAAGGAAATGTCTCGTATTATAGTTCACACTTTCCTGTTTTGGGATTTAGGCTGTTTGAAAAAAAGAAACAACCAAGAAAAGTAGGGTGTAGTGTGATATCATTATCATTATTTCTCTCTCTCTCTGTCCCTCTCTTCTCTCAGAACAGCGTGTCATGGATGCCCTACCTCAGTTACATGTGTATACTGGCTGTTATTGCATCCTTTTGCTCTGGTCCAGGTAAGCTGCTGACCTTTATTACTAGCTTCGATTTTGTCCTTATTACTTTCTTTCTTTCTTTCTTTCTCTTTTTAAATGTTTCCTTAATTTAAAAAAAACTAAAATTTCTTCGACGATCCTAAATCAGTGCTCCACTCCACATGAAACTGCGCATTAAAGTGACTTAGGAAATACTTCTAATAATCTTGCGGATCTAGTTCAGTAATGCAGTTGTTGAATAATCATGTGAGTCCTCACTTTCAAAACCTGCAGAAGAACAGCAGTCATTGCATGGTTTGTCCATATATATTTCCTTGTGAATAACAATCTCTCCAGGGAGTTTTCGATGTATCAGGGTGAGAAGAGATCTGAGTAGGAAAACATTTGAGAAAACAGAAAAATAGGCCGTGATTGCGCAGAGATTAACTTTGGGATATACATTTAATCTTCCTTAGCCAAGATATAAATTTCCTAAATCGAGAAAAAGGAAGCCATAGAAAGGTGAAACGCACACACGCACACACACACACACACACACACACACACACACACACACACACACACACACACACACACACACACACACACACACACACACACACACACACAGAGGACTCAGCCACTGTAAAAAAAAATTCACTGGTCAAAAAGTGCAATAACCAACTGTGCAATATTTATATTTATTCTCCACTTGCAACTATTGCTACTGCTCTGTATATAGTATTTATATTTTTAAATTTTTTTGTTATATTTTGTACATACCTATTGCTTTTTTTTTTTTCTTTCTATATTCTTTTATTTCTGCTGCCGTAACGACCAAATTTCCCCATTGTGGGTCGGATAAAGGTATATCTTATCTTATCACACACACACACACACACACACACACACACACACACACACACACACACACACACACACACGGATCTGGTGGCTCCACTGCAGTGCCACCCTGTCCCCTATCCTAACACCACCACTACAGCTTTTCATCCAGTGCCTTGTTCAGGTGCACGTCTGTGGTAATCGCTGAGGGCAGACCGATCATTTTTGCCATTTATTTTCCTCTGCGCAGCAGATGATTTATGGCCTGTTGAGACAAACAAAGCCCCATCACTGCTGAGTGACTGAGAGAGGGATGAGCAGGACATTCACATGAGGGATGACCCCCGCGGCGCTTCGATCTTGTGGGTGGATAAACGAGTGCCCACGGTTTCTCTCGAGTCATTTCACCATGCAAACAGTGACATTTTTAAAGTTGGATGAAAACACAAAGATTAAGTGGCTCTGTGAAAGTGAAAAACAGCAACTTTTGTATTTGATGTGATGATTCAAAGGGCAAAGCTGCAGTACAGCGTGTTCGCAGTCGTGTTTAAGTTATTTCTTTTCAAATCCTGAAATCTTCTGAAAAGCCTGAAGATCTCATACCTCATAGTATGTGTTTTTACTGAATCTAACTGAACCTGGGAAGATATGACCATCTGTGTTTTAACTACAAGTAACTAGAGAGAGATCTTAACACACTGCCAGTATTGTACTACATTAGTCATGCCACGATAGAAAATCGCTGTAAACAAATCAATGGTCTGTTACAGTGTTTGGACACCACCAGCAAATCCCACCATTTTTTATACAAGCAATGATTCAATAATGTCAGGTTTTCTAAAACTTGATGAATAATATTTAGTTAAAATACAGTCATTCAATGGAAGTAACCTGTATGCAGCTTCCAATTCACTGATGTGATCAATTAATCATTTCAATCCTTTTTTCTTTTTTTTTTCAATTCTTTTAATAACAGCTATTATTATACCTCTAAAGTGCAAAAAGACAACGGGTTCTTCTCCGAGACAAGCACCGGCAGTGTAATAGCGATAGTACTGTGGCTTTGGCAGCAGTTCTGTGCCATGAACATCTCGTCCAGTGTGACAGCGTGTTCGACCTGTCAGAGGTCAGTCCGAATACGTCCTCTCCTCATTTGGGGTCGCAGGGGTTGTTTTGTGACTGAGATGCAATCCACCTCATTAAGCTGCAGCATGGACCTGCTACGAGTGGTAAACCCGACACCTGGAGGAAAGTGTGTTTGGGCAGCGGCATCTTTAATGAAATTTTACATTCCTATTTCTCTGGTCGACGCACCTACGTGCCCTACCAAGCTTCATTATAAGCCCGGCATTAATAATTAGAGGAAACTATGATATATTCTTTCTGTTATTCTTCTCTCCCTTGCATCTTCGAAACCCTTTTTTTTTTACCAAACTTCCTTGATGTGATGTGGTTTCTGTCCAGCCCCTCTTATCAGACCCAGACTCTTGTCTTCTTTACGTTTGAGTGTATTGCAAATGGTCCTGATGTAGCCTCACCACTGTGAGCCATCCTCACCGGCTCATGGATGCTCTTGTCATCAGCCCCCTGCCGGCACAGCTCCTGCTTTCACGCTTTCACAAAATGCATTTTCTTTGTCTTCTATGCCGAGACTGTCTACGTTGCCATCGTTTGCCGTAGTGTTCCATTGATTTCTGTTACCTGTTGAATATCCATAATTTGACTGAGCTGGCAGCCTGCTGATTTGCTACATGTTCGCCGCATTTGCGTCGTGACACCTGATACTGGATTCCCGATCGGGACAACATTTTTGCAGTACAGAGTGAGAAGGTCAACCGTGTCCCGTGTTCTGCGAGGGTCCTTGTTCTCACCGTGAAGGGTGATTACAGCTGTAATCACAAAATCCAATCCGATGTGTGCCCCTTTGTTGTTTGTTCTAAAGTGGCCTATTGAAATGTCCTTGTTCAATACGAAATAACTCGGGGCGTAATTATGACTGTATTTGTTCACCAACAAACACATGAGTTTGGCCGTAAAGGGCAATAATGTCAGCAAAAATATTAATGACGCACTCAGTAATGATAATGAATAAAGATACTGATGGCACACTGATGCAAACAATGCCATATGGGCCAGGGTCATAACTTGCAGATGCCAAGTGTCAATTCCAAAGTTTTCAGCGAATCATTTGACTAACTGTTGATAAATTAATGTTTACGTGAAGCCGACGTGGATTTACACAGTTTATATTTGAAGATATGCTGTGTGGGTGTTCCACACTATGAAGCCTGTACACTCTGCGGTGGCAACTCATTTCCTCCACTGTATCTTTGCTTTGCAGACACTAGTTTACTGTTCTGTACACGGTGTTTTCTGATGTATTTCATGCATTATGGATACTATGCATTACGATTGGTTTTATTCAGCTTTTATCAAGCTTTGTCCCGAGAAGCTTCACACTGAGGTGTACTGTGTCAAGTTAAGGTACTCAGTCCTCATAAGTTTTTCGTTTGAGCAATTTTCCAGGAGGAAACATCTGAGGGACAAATGGCCAATGTGGCATCAGTTTTAATTCCTCCACTGTCTCTCAGTTCGCTCCTTTGAAGAGCAAAACCAGTTCAATTTTTTCTCCTCTAACACAGTTTGGCAGACGTAGTGGAGGCGTCGAGGTGTTTGGCTGCTTTGTCACTAAAATGATTACAGGCAAGAGTGAAATAGGTTAGATTAAAATCTGGACGCTGGAAAGTGCAATTTACTTCCAGTCGTTTCCAACTGCTCCAGCAAAGATTGGAAAATGGTTGGGGTTCGGGTGAAAGCCTGTTTTGGATGAATTTGACTCAGCCGCTGCAAAAGTGGAAGCCAGCTTGTGTTAACGAAGGGTTTATGTTTATTTTGGGGGGGGGTGTTTCAGTGCAGAAACATACAAACATTAAGATAAATGTATAACTTCTACTGAGCTGGTTGTATTTGGAATGTATAAAATACAAGGAAGTAAAGTTTTTCCAGTACAACAAAGCAGTGCTGGAATAGTTGATATATTAGAATGTTAAGAAATGTTGTGTGGTTTGCTTGTAAGCATCTACACAATGTTGCAACGACTGCTTTCAAATATCTTGAACATGTGTTAAGTGCAGGAAGTTAATTTATAGCATTTGACATGGACAACATCTCTTCTTGGTATTAGAGCTGCCACCTCTGAATACATGTATGATTAAAATCAATGCAAATGTGATTAATCCCTATTCTTCCTTCATATTACTATTCTCATTGTATACCTTCATCACTCAAGTTAGACCTGCATACAGTAACAGACAGGGTTTATATTTTAGATGTTAATTGCAACTTCTGGGTCATATTCATACTCTTCTACTTCTTCTACTTCTATCTATTTGGATTAAATTGTTTTACATTCGTGCATGTCACTTCACATTAAATATCGCTGCCTCAGTGGATTGTGGGGAGTCTATTTCTACTTTCCTTTCGCTTAGGAAGCTCCAGTGTACCCTGTGCTAAAGGAGATAGGAAAGGAAGCATTGGAGCACCTTTCCTAAACATTTAGAGAATCCCAACAGCTCTTATCATGGCTGCTGATGTAAAAACTTCCCGCTCACGTCAAGATTTAGGAAACTTTCGACCTCACCCTATATACACAAGGTGGAGAGGACTATTTACAGACTTGACAGAAAACAAGAGACAGGGGAAAGGACATGAATGTCAAAATAAAACGGGAAACAACAAACCCAAGATTCAGCAAAGACAAGCGATAACAAAAAGGAGCTGAACCAAGACAGAGACACACAAGGAAGAAACAATATTCATATCTTCATATACCCCTATAGCAGCAGTCACATCATTATTACCCTTTTTCCACCTTTTTTCTTTTTTTTCCTCCAAGTCAAGTGTAGCCTAACAGTCGTGCGATGAGACAAAAAAAGAAAAACCTGGATGAGCTCCGTTAAAAGGCCTCTGCACCTGGGAGCTATTTTGTAGGTGGTCACACCGGCACTTGATGATGGATGAGACCAGGGGCGGACTGACACATAAGGCCAGGAATCTGACTCTACCCCAGGCCACCGTCTCGCCATCCATCAGGCCGCTAATTTTGTGGACTAAACCTATTTGTCGGTGTTATAGGCAGCAGACTTAGAAATATGGCCTGTACATTCTTCTGAGAGGAACATTACATAATAAAATATATTTGGGACTGACGATGAAAAAATTCTGTTCAATGATGAGTCATACTCTTTCAACAATTTTTGCAGTTCCATGTTATTACAGGAGTGTGCTGTATAGTCATAACAGAAGCCCTGTGTAGATTATACTTATATTATGTAAACAGGTTAATTCAAAATAAGGTGAAATGCAGTCTTTTCTGGTATCCTCGCTCGATCTCTCTCCTCGCTCTCTGACCGCGGTTAAACATAAGTCCCATGACTGCTCTCTGGTTACAACTCTTCAGCTCTTAGGACCATTCATCACAATGGATGATTTTGATTCATATTATTGATAGACATAATCCAAGGCAGACTCAATATAGGATAATCGGTGTGGAGACACACACACGCACATGTCTACGAACTGCAGCAGTTCAGCGAGGCAGCCATCATGTCCATGTGAGGCAAAAGTTGCACTTGATGCAGGAGGTCCATCAGCTTAGCTGGTCAAGTTGATTCTGGCTCAGGCCAACATGACCACCGAGAAATCTCTGATCGGCCGTTCGCCATTGGATGACCGCAAACTTGGGGAATATGGACACACTATTGATATGGCAGAGGACAGAGACCAGACAATGATGGAGCAAAACACAAAAAACATTGTTGAAAATAGCCAACTCATAAAACTACAGTCCAGGGTGATATTTAATGAAATCCATAAACAGTGGTGACAGTGATATTTATCTTGAAAAATGTCCCTATGTGACCAGTGTTTTGAATTACAAGGCTGCAGGGTTTGTTGGGCTGCTTGCTAGTTGAGATACTGTTTTGGTGAAATGACAGTTGGAATAAATCTTATGAATTCCCTGAATGAAATATACGTGGCAACTCTGCAACAAATTACTTTCACCGCATAAAATCCAAAGGCTCAACTATAAAATAGATGAATAAATATAGAAAAACAAAAAGGAAAATGAATGATTAAGACTGCAAGCAGCATTAATAAAGGGGACCTTAATAAAGCTGGCAAGGGCAAAGTTAAAGCAGGGGGCATTGATTTTTGAAAATATTAGGGCCACAATTGAGCCCTTGCATTGAAACATAAATGCAATTGCATTCTGTCACATCTTCCTTCATTTATAATGCAGTCAATATGATGTTTCAGAATAAGCAAGCCTGTACGGATCTAACAAAGGAACACCTCGGCAATGTATTTTTAAATGTTTTTAGATGAGGTCCACTGCCTCAAGACGTGGATTATATGAGGCTTTGACTATCCAATAGCACTTGATGGGATAAATTAATTGTCGGTTCTGATCTCTTTAAAGATCAAATAATCCCCCAATGCCCAACAAGAAAACAGCCTTATTGGCAGTTTAGTCACTACAATGTTTTTTCAAAATTCCTTTTTATGGATATTGGTTTCTCCCAAAAAGTGTGCGTTTAGTTTAAAAATACTGTATAAAGGGGCATATAAACACTTAAAAATGATACTTCAGCTAAAATCTTTAAGCTTGGAAATATGCAGACCCGTCCTATTAGGGCTTCAACAAGGGTTGATATATTAAAGCTGCATGTTTGTGTAATGAAAAGTGTGACTCATAGATGGGCAGCAGCCAAGTAGACTGTGTTGCAAGAGTGGGTCGAGACACTTCCTCAGACAATTATATCAAATTCTAATGATTGGAAACTATTATAACTAACATGAATATTCAAAGTATTGATTATGAGAGAAGAATCACTTTGAATACTTCAACTTTATACCATTAATGCCTTATCGCACCTGCTCCTGTAGCACCTAATACATGTTCCCCACTTGCAAAACTACAGTACTTGCTGTTTTTCGACGTGCACCACACATTCAACTTTTAATTGGCGCGAGCAGCTGATGGAGGCTGAAGGAGAGAAGTGCTTCCGCAGAGAGGCTGATTTTCATATGGTTTCAGTCAGGTGATTGACAAGTGTGGAACCTCCTGTCTGCTGAGGAAATCTATTTGTCTGTCAATCACCCGTGGTGCAGTCATGTCGAGTGAAGGTTCAACTGCCTCCTTTCACTGCTGGAAGCTGGAACTGTGACTCATGGCTTTTGTGAAGCTAACCATTTGTCCGGCTGACTAGGGTGACATCCGACACAAACGGTGTGGAGGTCACACTGTGCGTTTTTTGGGGACGGAAATCGTTACATTACATTTACACTCCTGTGTTTGTCTTTTTCTGGCTTCCTGTTTTATGAATTTCTCACGTCAAATGTGCATTGTTTTAAAAGATGAGCGGGTCGTGGGTCGTTGAGTGTGTCAGATTCTATCCCCTGGTCAAACCAGAGGAATCATCTCCGCGAGCTGCTTCACAACCCCTGTGATGCCGGTGCCAATATATGAAAACAAACAAGACCAGATATAAGAAACAAACTAAACAGATCGGGTTAAACAGCATCATATCATGGTTCTGTTTCTGAATCCTGCAATGACAACGGGACGTCTGTTGCCATTTTGATACTGTATACATTGTTATTTTAGATTATAAGGGATCACGCAGACAGAGCCAAGTCCAAAATGTACAGGCTGAAAAGTGAGAAGTGTGTGGGGGGGGACATGTTTTCCTATAGTCCTCAGAGAGCTGTTCCATCTGTTGTGTTGATAAGTAGATGGCATCAACACTCACCAGATTGTCGCAGAGAGACTCCCCGAAGATGCCTTGATGTGCTGAGTACTTTGGGACCAGCAGAGTCCCCCCCTCCCCCATGGCTCGGATGTCATCGAGTGTAGGACAATTTTAAATCAAAACCACTTTAATTTTCCAGTGAGGATATGATGGCAAACACCTGCGCCTCGATGGTCTTCAGTTTCGCTGGAATTACTGAGGCACTAAAGTTTTTTTATGCCCCCTCCGGTGTCAATTTGTCCCTGAGATTTAGAAGAATGGGGTCTGGGTTTTTTTCTAGAGGGAAGTTTTTGTGATACTGTCATTATGTAAATTCACGGTAATTAACTTCCCGTGATCTGCTTCCCATCTATGGGGTGATTAGTGTGTCCAGTATGTGTACAGATGCCTTTGAATGTTTAATGAGTCCAGCGTGATCATGAGAGAATGTGAGGCACTTTCACCTAACATTTAAAACACATAAATATGACACCGCCATCATGAAAGTGTTCCGTTTGATTGATACTGTGTGAAGTGTAATTCTCCGGTAATCACCGAAGGCAACAATTATCTCAGCTTGCATCTCACTCGATACTTGGAGAAGCCCCAACACGCTTTATGGTGTTGTGCCTAATGATAGCAGTGGCTCAGTGGTTGTAGCCACAATGAGATTTACTTACTTTAATTCACAGCTGCATGTGCTGCCTCTGTGAACCTTTCACATCATTTACAAGACTTATTTTTTCTCCCTGAGTAGGCATACACATTTAAAACAGTGAGCTGTGTTACTCTATCAAGGTGATGACTGTGAAGAAAGAGGAGGTGCTCTACGAACTACCCGACCCCCCCAGCCCGTGTATTTCAAACACAAGAACCAATTTGGCAGGGACGCGTTGTTTTAGAGTTATCAGCGAGATCATCGCGACGATCACAAGCTTGCGTGCATATAATTGGTCAATGCCGCTTCTTGCTTGATGACCCGTGACGCATTTTTCTTTTTGTGAAATGAAGTCTTAATTAAAGCCATTTGGCAAAGATGATACAAATCTTTCATCATCAATCCAAAATTGTTCCTGGTGGTCCTGGATTGAACTGTTAAGCACGTCCTCAAATGGCCCCATGTCAGAAATATATTCAACTGCTGCCACGGCCCGCGTCTGAAAAATCAGCCGGACTGACGGCCCATTCACATTACACCAGAAAAAGCTCTTTTGCTTTGCATTCATGTTCTCGTCAGCACAATATTTACCAAACAGTGGTGGCGCAAAATGCACTGCCTCTGTTATAATGGTTATGTTTCTGACAACAGAACAGCACCATTTCAGAGACCGGGGCGTCTGTTCAGAGCCACCGCAAGGCACCACGTGTGCGACAATGGCGACATGTCTGACTAAAGTTGTATAAAAGTTAAGGACCGAAAACACACCTACCCACACACGAACCAAAACGATAGAGGTGATGTTCAAGTTGACGTCTTAAAAGGGATAGTTCACTGATTTTGAAGTGGGGTTGTATGAGCCCCAATGTTGCAGAAGGGACCACCGAAAAAGGCCTTTTTTTTGCACATTTTTAAACGTTACCTGAAAAAATATGTATATCTTTTTCACTACTTTAGTTTGCTGCCAGACAGCCGTTTAAGTTGTGCCATGTATTACTGCGCCAACTTGCCGCGGTACCATTGAGTCGAAAACAGCTTATTCTGTGGACCGTCGCGATATTGGCGCAGTAATACATGGTCGGAGCGTGCTACAAAAAAAATAATTGCATAATTATACGGCTACCTGGCGGCAATTTTTTTTTTTTAGGTACCTTTTAAAAATGTGGCGAAAAAGACGTTTTTCTGGTGGTCCCCTCTGCAACAGTGGGACTCAGACTTTCGCAACTTCCACTTCTCCCCCAAACTCCGTAAAATGACATCCTGCACGATCTCCACAAGGTGACATATGGACTATGCATAAGTAACTCATATAACCCCACTTCAAAATCACTGAACTATCCCTTCAAGACTCGCAGCTCACTTGATTTGGGTTGTGTCGATATGTTTGAGTTGTGTGTTCAGCCGGTTGTCCCCTTGCTCTGTCAACACACACAGTGCAAAGATAGCATGGGGAAAAGCAATGCGAGACTAACCGCAGCGATATGAGGCACAGTGCCCTCATTCATTAAGGTATTTTCAGATCTAATCATTATGTTTAATTAGTGAATGCTTATTACGCAGCTGAAAAATGATTTGAATTAATCCTTGTGACACCCTTGTCATGTGAAACAGAGATTAACCTGTTGCTGGATGAAACATTTCACACCCAGGCTGCCACCCTCCAAATTTAGCACCTCAATGTGCGTATTGATATCATGTCGGTGGGTTTTATAGTGTAACTCGAGGGAGCCTGTGCAGAAAGAAGCATCGCAAAAAAGCTCATATTCTTCCTCAGATCACTTTGTCTTTTTTCCCTTGTCTCACTCCCTTCATGTCTTCCCTTCAGTGAGCCTGCTAGAGAGGAAATCTGTCATCCAAAAACAAAGTGAGCCCCCCCAAGCGAACAAGGGTGCGGGATCATTCGGAGCTTTCAGCCTTCACAGCCCCCCCCAAAAAAGAGAAAGTGTTGTGACAATAAAGTTTCTCCACTTTTGAGCAGATGACAGCAATGATCTCTAACAAAAAAAAATACTGATGAAATATTTTTCAAAAAAATGACAGTGGGCGATAGCAGAACAAAAGCAGGGAAGCATTCTTTCAGCTCGGTTGTCCTGTGAAGAACTGAATACTTTCCGTATTAATTAGAGCTCATGTTTTTCACCCGTCTCTGATTAAAATATAAAAAATACTTTAACCTTGTCTTTGTTTTGATGACATCATACATGCAGGACAACATTGTAAAGAAATCAATTATAATAAGAGAGCTGGAGATCTGCAGAAACTTTTTTTCCCCCTCTCTTTTGTCACTGTCTGACCCATACAACCTTCCACCCACTGCAGTGAATAGTATGAAAGAAAGCCATTTTGTAACCGGGCTTTAAAAGAACCACTTGACATTATATTACTTCCATTCTTTTATAGAAATTGGAACTGCATTTAAATGTGCTTGGCAGCTACAGTATCTTTCATCAAAGTTCCCTTTTTGATTTGAGGGGGGACGACATTCAGGGGCAAATATGTGAAACATAACAGTCTGCAGCATTCACTCATTTGTTCCTCCACCTGTGTGCTCCTCCAAGTCTCTCCTCCCACATCAGGGGTGGGGATCTGTTCGGATCCAGGGCCATTTGACATGTTTTACTTAGTTCGCAGGCCATACCCGTGTGATTGAAGTGTGAGCCTCTTAGCTATGGGCTCACTCACCACAAAATGTGCCGGCATGAAACTGTGTGTAAGGCGTTGTGAAAGACGCTTGCTGGCCGCCCTAAATTCGCCAAAGAGCTTTAATTTATCAAAGCGCATTTGTCCTTGCAACTCGTCTATAGCTCGACTGGATGACGCTTGAGAACCAGTGCAAATGTTGATCACGGTTATATTTAACAATTGACATTAAACTTAAGTGTGCAGGAAAGTTTGGCTTAAAAATGACATGCCAGACTGGTCCATTACCAACTTTATGCTCTATTCCTACAGGCATAATGTGATATGAGATAAAACGCTCTGTGGGGTTGTTCCACTTCTCTTCAAACAAATGGAGCGCAAACTCGCAAGATTCCTCAGATATCATCTGTATTTTTTTTTCTTCTTTCCTGCCTCTAACATAAAACTGTGGAGGGCAGGGTCATCTTTTGTACGTGCGCTATCATGTTGACCTTCCCGAAGAAAAAATTAACTTTAAACTGTAGCTTCTATCTGTAGAACTTCAGTCCTTTCGTGCTGTTTGGCACTCACCCTTACGGTCAAGGTACAAGACACATTAATTTCCTCTTAGATCAAGATGAAGGGTCTCTATGGTTTTCCCTCTACACCTTTTTCTCCTGCAGTGAGAAACAAATAAGCCCACCTGGTGTTCCTGAATGTTGTCTGTGAGTTAAAAATGCAAATGATATTCTTTTGTGCACTATGGTGAGAAGCTGCCTGGACTTGAATATTAAAGAGCAGCATAAGCAGTAACTATAGATACACATTGTTCATTGTTATTGCTATTATTTTTATTATTTCTGAAGGAAATAATTGTTGTTCCCGGTAAAATCACCCTGAATCATTCATTGTCCTAATGTAAATTGTGTGTTGGCAAAAGAAAATGGCTTGGTCCGCACTGTTTGCAGGCAGATCACAGGACACAAATGCTCGCTTTGGCTTTGTTTTTCTTTCGCCCCTTATACATATGTTTTCCTTCAAAATATTTTTTCACAGACTCAAATTGGATAATATAATATACTAATAATTGGTGGTGAGGCTGTAGTAAAAGTTTTTAATCATGTGTAAATTTCATTTTAAAACAAAAAGTTGAATCACAGTGAAAAATCTGTGCCAGTTTGGACTATGGGGCCATGAATGATGGTGCATGCAGTGCAAAAAAATAGTAGAATTTCCTCTTTTGAACACATGAACCCATCATTATTACCCTGAGCACCAGCACAGCCACACGATAAGGGTATTATTTTCCCCAGTGTGCATATATATGTATATATATTTATAATTTATGATCATATAGAAATATGTTAGAATTTCCCACCAATAAGATTAGAGATACAATCTACAGCTTAGTTAGATTAACCATTCATTATTCAAATGACATCATGATGAAATAGAATTATTATAGTTAGAGTATAGAGTTAGCATTGCCTGAAAGGGGTAGATACTGTACAGCACAGACACGTAGGGTAGACACTGCCCCTGCTTGTCATTAGGTTGTATATTAACTCAGTTCTCAACTCCGTTCTCCTGGAAAACGAAAAGACCGTCGCAGGAAGAAAGACAGAGGAAGTTGCAGTTGCAGAGGTAGTTACAAAGTGCTGCCAAACGGCCCCCAGGGTCTGAGACAGAAGATTACTGAACAAGATGGATCACCTTTCACCTGGGAGTGTGGACACAAACAGGTATTGGACAGCCAGACATGCTATCGAGAGAGTCTGCAGGTAATGAGAGCTACCAGGGGGCGAGATGTGCACACCTGACTAGAGTGGCATCTGCTGCTTTTTAGGAGCCACAAGCAAAGTACAACGGGGACTGAAGTGATGAGAGGAAACTCGAGTGAAGTCTAGCCAAGGTGAAACCTAATGATGTGTGGCAGACAATATTAGAGCAGGATTTAATTAGATGAGCGGAAGGAATGAAGGAAGAAGTGAAGGCTGATGGACTGTGAGTTTGTGCGAGAGAGAAGTGGTCTCTGTACACCTGCATTTATTTGCCTGTGGATGTGCTTGGTGGCTCTTATCATCTTTTGCCACCTCATTTGGTTAATGTCTTGCTATTTATATGCTCCTAATAGTGCACAGACAAGAATCTGCCAGTATTTTTAATATCCCCGTCCTGCTGTACTGTGTGTGGTTTGAATGATCTGTCATTTTGACACTATGAGCGATAAGGTAACACAAAGAACCTTTTTTAAATCCACGTAGCCACAGCAACATTTAATACAAAAGCATTAATCATAATAAAGAAATCCCCAGAATTCCTTTTAATTCTCATTTGTCCCCGCTTTGATTGCATCCTGCGTTTACCAGAGGAGCAGAGCCCTGATTGCTGCCATTCCTTGCCTGGTTTCCCCCACAAATACCGTCGTACATTCCAAGGCCAATGTCTCCTGTGAGACCAATACAGTCGCTACGGAATAGTACACTTGCGATGCCGCCAGTTTTTAGGATTCGTCCCTGACTCTCGAGCACCAGCTGGGGCAGGGTCTCTGAGGGAAAGACAGACTGAGGGCTCTTTATTGACTGTATCTGCATTTACACATTACAGTCGAGAGCTGTAAACCTGAGCTATGGCTGCAGGCGTGTTACAGGGCGAGGGGATGTCATTATGACCAGCATGCAAAAGAATGCAATGTGATTTGATGTGTTGTACAAAGGTGTAGATACATTTTTCCATTGCCTTCAACAAATGCGGGATTTCGGCAACTTGACCAAACTGGAAGTGATAACTGAAAAAAATATGAAGGTTAACAACCCTGTCTCCTGGATGAGAGTCCCGTGCTTGACTCGGTCGTCCACCATGATATCTACTGTACACGTACGTTGGCTCTTTATACCTCTCCGGAGTTGTGAAGGCTGCTCTGGCAGAAAGCCCTTCAAAGCTGCAAAGAGTGCACAAATGGACAAGATCAATTCCTGGCATGTTCTTGGTTACCATCCATGTTCTCTGCCATGCTGCATGTGTGCTGCTGGTTTACCCGAACCATTGCGGACTCATTGGACCGGGGGGCAACAGAACTACAGACTACACCATTTCAAGTTCTGAAGCTACCGAGCAGTGGACAGAGAGACATTCGTTGATCAGTTTAGCATGGGAAGAGTCAGCAGCTTTGTAAAGGTGCTTGTCAAAAATCAAATTAAAAGTACATCACCGGCCCTCTTGTCTATTTAGTTCTGAATAAATGATTCCCCTTCAATAGATGCTTAAAATATTTATCTTTGTCAATTTGTGTGGCATCTGAAAAGCCACAGAGGCGTCACTTGTACTATATTTCAAACCAGCAACGTGAATGAGTGTGTGATCTCCACGGCTGCATTCTGTCACCGGTGTCAACATCCATGAGTCTGGAGAGTTGCAAAGTGACCCTGGCTGACCTCTATGAAGGAAGGAGTAGCAACAATTTGTGGTTTTTCAGTTGCTCAAATTCTCTCAGTATCGAGAGTATTGATTGGTTGACACGGGGCAAAAGGCTGAACCAGCATTTTCTCGAAATGAAGTGCTGCCACACCTCTGCCCCGCTGCATTTGAACCCTGACCCTCTTCAGTTCTTTATTGTGGAGGACCTTACCGAGCAAGGACATTGATCACTCTGTGACCACGAGCTCCTCCGAGCAGTCTCCTCTGACTTCCCATGGCCATCCCAGGGCAACCTTGGTCCTACGGTAACTGCATTCCAAATTTGATCATAGCTGTTGCCGACAGGATCTTCGAGGCTGCTCTTTTTGTTTTTTATTATCCCACAGCCCCGGACGAACATCAGCGGGTGATACAATCAGTACGACTAATCATCACCTCTCCTGTTTCCACGGACTGTCATGTTAAGTTTATAATCAAGGCTGCGGCTTTGTCACAGCCAACTCCGCATCCTCTCTCCTCTGGTTTCCAGCTACGATATCTGTTCCAAGCTGAGAGAGCAAAGGTGCATCATGGGATCATGCGGTATTTCTTTTGGGTTTGGGCAGAATCCATTACCTTACTGTAGTTTTTTGTGTCAGATGAGCATGTAGAGAAAAAAAAAAACCTGGGTAAGCAGGGAGATTGTCAGATGCTCCTGTTTATCCTTGGTGAGGGCTCCGTCGGTTCTTCTCTCTGCCAGGAGAGGGAATCAGATTAATGACGTTTGGCCGTCGCCACGGGGGTACACAAACTGTCTCCATTTTCCATGAATAATTACATCAGTAACTTTTATCGATTTATTTGACTCAGGCACACTTCATTGAGTCCTACTCCAAGACAATCTGCTGATTTTAACTACATGCTGTTGTTTGCATGCTAACATATTAGTTGAAAAACTGGACATTTCCTGCAGTGTCCTTTTGTGTTTTTTTCAATGTGTCATATCAGTAATTTGACACTTAGGAACAATTCTACTTTTTTCTGGTGCAGCAGCTCCGCGGTGGAAACCTGCCTCTTTTACAAATTCTCCTCCTGAATGAGATTTAAACTTCTTAGCTATTAGCTCACTCACTTGAACATTTCCCTTTACAACACTGTCTCTGTCAGAATGTGGTCGGACCAGCTGAAAGCAGCTTGTCAGACACAGACACTCCACTGAGGAGCAATAAGGTTATCAAAATGCATTTCTCCTCTCAACTCATCCAGATTAGTTGCACGTTGCAGACGTTGCTTTTTTTTTCTTCAGCACTGTGAGTTTGTCCCCACAAACTAGGGACACTGGCTCCATCATTTGTCCATTTCTCTCGGAGAGCGCCACATTCTACTTCTCTTTTCTCGGCAGCGGGTGAATGTGGTGTGTCATTTTCTTTTCCTCCTGCAAATAGCTGTTTGGAGTATTTTGCAAATTGCTGTGCAATTTCTTGTTTACCATTTACAAATTATATTACTGGTTTCTACTTAATCTGTTAGAAATTGGTCAAGGTCAAACAAGGAATACAGAGCTTTCGCTCTAGCTTCTGACAGCAATATCCTTATTGATTGTTCTATTTCCTTGACTCTTTTTTGCCTCTCTCCTCATACACAGAATTGAATATGATTTCCTCCCTCCACACAGTGTTACCGGTTTAACTTCCTCTGTATCATGGATCGCCTTAACAGTTGATCTAATTTTAATCTTGAAGTTCTTCCATTTATAACCGGGAGTTATTTAGTTTTCAAAGGTCAAGGTACAATTTCATAGTTATCGAAGCATGATCTCACAGTGCAGTTAGATTTATGGTGCCCTGATACATGTTTCTTGAATATAAAAAAAGCCTATCTTGGGTAATTTTGCAAAGCAAAAGTATTATCTCTTATTTTATTTATTTATTTTTTTGGGGGGGGGGAGACAGCTGTTTACACATCTATCAGGCCTGTTTCCTTGACTGTCTCATTATTTAAGCAGGTATGTTCTGATCTGAGCTACGTTCTCTATCATTTTGTGCATTCATGCTTGACTCAATATTTCGTTTAGATTGTCTGCAGTGCGTGTTATACCTTCGACTTTCTGAATCCATTATTTCAACAACCCTTTTCATTAAGTCTGGGCCTTTTTCAGGAGCGTTGTAGACATTTATAAATGATACCCATCACCTCATGAATTTTTTTCCCACTGCCATTGCATATCCACCTTCCTTGTCTGCAGTGTAAAAGCAATGTGAGGCAGTGTTAGTGCAGCAACTCCTCTTTTTGATGAGTGATATACCCGAGCATTTCTTCAGCTTTTAATGTTCTACTTTAACATTGTGTGAAGGACATATTAAATATCTCCCATTTCTTTCTTGAGTTGAAGGAAATTACTACGCTGAATGGGGCTCTTGAAGCCATTCACAGTATGAGATTATTTTTTAGTGTTTGGATATATTGGAGGTTGGTTGATTTTTGAGATATCTACCCCTGGATTTATATTCGGAGTATTATTAGGAATCTTTGGACTCAAATTATGGTTTGCAGTCCTGTCAATAAGTGAACAACAAAAAAATCAACACATTAATAAGGGAAGGAGAAGGAACAATTGCCCTTGGACTTTACACTGATCGTCTCGTGTGTATTATCTTAGTTGTGTAAAAATGGCAATATTCTCTTTAGGCATTATGAAGAAAAAAACCCAAAGAAACAGAATATATACACTTGTGCTATAGCCCTTATTATAAAATCCTATGTATCTTAAAAAAAATCTTAGAAAGCATCCTTTTTGTTTATTGCAATAGTCCAATAGCTCCTCCATACTTGCCACCATTTTTGTAGTTTGCTCTTTGCGTCTGTTATTTTACTTTTAAATTTTTGCCTCCGGGTTGCTCCTGATCACAGGTTCGTTTGGCCCCTCTCCATAATGTAATGCATTAGCAATTCGCAGTAATATCCCCCGCATGTGCTTTCTTTTTCTGATGGTGGACAAAAGGAAACCCATTAAAGTCTCATAACATTTTAGCTACACCATCCGTATCAGTCTTCTATTTGACTTATATGACTCATGACTTAATACATGTAACTCATTGCACCAGCTGTTCTATAGTTGTGCGGTGCATTGGTTGAAATGTTGGTTCCTGTCTGAGCCCCCAATTTAAAGAGAATGAAAGAAATTGGCATTCTTTAATTCATTTTACACTTCATTTCATTTAATCCTATTGAAATAAGTCTAAGCAATGACTCCTAATGGAATCAATTCGTGTTGAAATTGTGAAAACGGCTTAGCGACATGACAACGTTAAAGTATGTGAGGTATTTAATTTAAAACTCACGTGAACTCAAACATGCTGCTCATGGTCAATGTCAAACATTTACTCACTCGCTGTGTCTGCATGGAAACACACTGTTCAGCATGTGCATGGTTTTAAATGACTGTCCAAGTGTTTTGTCACTGTAGTCATGCTGCTGTGTGTGTGTGTGTGTGTGTGACAAGAAAGTTCCATGTGTTTGTGTGGGAGGGTAGTATTCTGCTAGTGTGACATGATTATCCTATTATATAATAAGAGTTTATTTATAGCGTGTGTTTGCGCTGTTGCTAGATAATATCGTTCATTTATGAGTGGTGGAGCAAACCACCAGTCCCTACAAGGGCAAAGGTTGTGCTTATAAGAAGTCCTCCAGATTGAGGGAAACTCAAAATTTTTTGAATCATTTTCCACGGTTAGAACAAAAATTCATACATATTTTTTTTTGCATTCATGGAAAATGTATAGCGCGTTAAAAGCGTGGGTTTTAATCCTGACCTTGTTGCAGCCATAACGTAGGATTGCTGGTACACTGATACAGATGATCTGCTTAAACCCCTGTCAGAAGAAATAGGGATTGGGGGGAAAAAATTGTCTCATGCTGTTGCCCTCTTGCCACTGTCCCATCATCTGGCGCTCTCTGCCGGAGGCACAACGGATCAAGGTTTCAACACTGGTAGTGTGTGACCAACCACCCGGAAATGTGATGTCCCAGGAGGTCAAGCTGAAACAGAAGGCAACGCATTAAGCCTCGTCACAAACACCACACTAAAGGAATTACTTTCAGTTTTTTTGTAATGTCAATGCTGAAAGTTGTTTTTTTTACACGCAAAGCACCATTTGTATGCACACGCCAATTATTCTTTGGGTTGTGAGATTTTATGCATGCATTACCCACCTGCTCAGTGATGCAGAAAGTGCATGACCAGTTTGGAATGTAAAATTATGGACCTGTACATTAGCCAATTTGTGTTAGAATTGGTGGAAATGAATCTTCCGTTCAAACGGTGATATAGTGGAAACACCACCTCATTTACACAGTGGGTCTTTTGAGATGCGAAACAAGTATTCACATATTTAGGCAAAAACTACAACACTGGGAGATGTTGTGTTATTGCTGTAATGGGGAGGGGGACAACGCAGGTTTTTCTTTTTATCAGTAACTTACTCTCGGATTAAACGTACAATACACAGTGAGCTGCTGTGGCCTTTGGCTGGGAGGGAAACCTGCATGCTTTCATCACACATCATTCAACACATGCTGGTTCATCTGAGGCCCTCCACGGACATATGCTGGCCAAATATCATGCGTGTCCTAATTAGTGTACCCAAGCCATCTGAGACGAGAACCGCGATGAAAGGCTAAGCAGATCAAATTGGACTGACATGGAACATGTCGTGCACTCAATTAGGCACCTGCACCCCGTTCATTTGTATCCTGGAAATAGCTTCACAACTTACATTAGGTTTCCCCCCCACCGCAAATATAAGACTTATGTGCTCCCTGGAAGCATTTTTTTTGTGTGCAGTGCCTAAATAGAATGCATGGAAATAACAATGCGGAGAGTTATTTACCACTTTGGAAAGAAGGTAACCAGACTGACGCCAATATTTTTTATATAAAACTTTTACCACCCAAGTTTGTTCATTCATTAGAACAGATTATCTTTTTGAATGGACAGAGGAACAGTGTATAACTTCAGTCCGTTACAGAACATAATGGGTTATCATTAAGCATTAATTAGCATTATCATGTGGCTCGGCTAGTGAGTGTTTTCAAGTCCATCAAATGAGTCTGAGTCTGCAGGAGTCAGCCTTAAAAGTGTTTGCTTGGTCCAAGAGGTGTCACCAACGGTCGCAGCAACGAATCATGTGACGTGTTGTTGAGTGACGCGAAAAGGTCAACAGACGTGAGAGGAGACACCTGTGATGATGATTCCACAATGTCTGTGAACGAGTGTTGTCATTTTTTGAACATCACTTCCCGATGGAGGTGATCCAGTCGCAGTCTGGCAGAGCAATTGAAATGAGCTCCCAGAATTCCTTCTTCTTCTACAGATCGCTCTCATGCGCGCCCCAAATGACGGGCACACTCAAAGGGCCGGTGAAAAGAATGACAGCATTGGTAAAAAAAAAACCTCAATGATTTCTTGAGGGCACACAGGCCGACTGGAGGCCCACCAGTCATCCCAGTGGCTGTTCCGACTGTGAACCACACCACGCGTGAAGATGGTCCCTTTGCAACTTGAGTGCACAACTCAAAGTCGAACGAGAACATCATCACTACATCTGAGTGCAGCTTTACCGAAACACAATCAAAGAGACTGTGGGGGGCAGGAGGAGGGGGTACAGGCAACCCGACTGGTTTTACACTATTCTCCATTTGATGGTGGTTTCAAAGCACCATTTTTTTCTTTAGTAACCAGAAGAAGGGGGGGGGGGGGGGGGGGGGGGGGGGGGGGGGGAAGGAAGAGATTAAACATTTTCATATTACACCGGCATGTCACTGTGGAAGAATTTGTCATGTCATGGTACCAGCGTTTTGACATTTCATCTCCTCAGTGAGGATGTACCCTCAGGAGAAGCGGAGAAACCTGCAAATTGTGTCAGTGACCATTAATTTGATGTTAACGTTTTTCGCTAGAACTGGTCTCTGAAGATTGCTGCGTGCAATTTTGCGGACGCGGTGCATGCATGAACGCGCACGCGCGCACACACGCACGCACACACGCACGCACACACACACACACACAGTCACTTTTAATGAGCTTGTCATATTTGCTTAACAGCAAGGCATCTTCTTCAAATAACAGGTTGGCTTACAGTATTATCGCAAGCAATTAAATGGAAGAGGGTGCTGAGGGCTGTGAGCTATTCTTTCCCTCTAAATGGTTTGTAGCTCATTAACTGGCCTTCTCAAAGGCAATTATGTGACAAAAGATAGCCCCGCAATGAGGACACAATACAACATCCTCAGACTTAGAATAGAATACAGTATGCAGGTCCAGAACTGTAGGTAAAAGAGGGTCTACAGCCCTGATGTCTTGAGTCATTTATACTATAGTAACGCGTATAAATGAGTTTATGAAGAACACTGTGGAGACAACTAAGAGATAGCTGGCTACACGTGTACCACACCTGAAATTTGCTTATCACATTATGCATTGACCCACACTGAACACTTTTTCATACACTTTAACAAATATTCTGTCAGGCCACGGCTAATTCCCAAGAAGCCAGATAACACCTGGTCCAGATAAGACATAACTTTCAATAACGTTGTTGTTGAAAGTGTGTGGCTGCATGTGAATAATGAGGAGTTTTTTTTTTCTGTCGCTCCATCACTTTATCTTGTTGTACGATTTGTGTTTCTAAAATATTGCTGTTCACGCCGTACGTGCATTCAAACTTCAAAATGCACATCGCAGTCAGTCACAGATACAAGCAACAACTGCATTACAGTCTAGATCTGTCACCCACGTTTCCTGGAGTTGCACACTGTACACCACCGATCACGACCAGCACGGACTGTCCCCGCGACTCACCTTCAGAGAGGGTGGCTCGACCACGCTGGCTGCTTTTTCGTGCATAATCTCTGCAGCCGGGGTTCATGCATGAATGCCTATAGGCTTACACTCTGAGGAAATATGGCAGGAAATGTCACCATTCATTACATTTCCAACTGTGCCATTCCTCTTGCATCCACAATCGAGGGAGCAGGGGCATTTTTGCGAAATCGTGTCTACACGGTTTGTTTTGGAAAAGTACTGTGTACTGGATTTGTTCCTGCACAAAGTCAGACCTGCGTTGTTTTGTCTTTAAGTGACGAAACTACACAACACAGTCTGATTCTGTGTGGGTTTTTTTCTTTTATTCAGCTCAGGTCATTAAAGTTGGCTGTTATCCTCTCCCCTTCTTTCCTTGCATAATGACGGTGTTAGTGCAAAAAAAACTACTAATTTCCTCCTTTCAACAGACAAACATATTTCACAGCTTACGAACTGCAGAATATATTTTAAAAAGTGTAGGCTTCAGTCCACTTCATTTTGATCCGTGGGAAATCATCATACTAGAGTGGGTTGCATTGTTTTCAACTCTACTGTTTATTTGGAAGGTGTCAGCTATTTATTTTTTTCCTTCTTAGCTGAACTGTTTGTGTAATTTGTCCCAGACAGACAGAAAAACAACAAATGTCAACCTTAGCATAAAACAGTGATGATGCCTTTTGGACAGAATGTCTTCAGTTTGTCCACCAACTAATAGGCCACTCGTGTTTCTTTCACCTAAGCTTTTTAGAAAAGATTATCTGAATTAGAAAATAGTAAATCAACCCTTGGCCCTGGGATACGCTGGCGACCTGTCCTTAATGGACAAAGCGGGATGGATAATGGATGGATGGATAAATCAATACTATTTTCACTCAGACTATGTGTTCTATCTGATGAACAACTATTCGTTTGTACAAAACCTTTTGAACAATGTAAAAAGATTTGTTGAAAATAGAAAATGTACCTCCCCATTCCTTTCAAACCCTACAAAAGTCACTTATTACTGTTGCTTTGAAACGCAACCATGAACTGTGTGGGGGGTTCGAAGGAAATAATTAGACTGGCTTTGATTTGATGGCGGTGGAATGTAGATGCTCTTTCATGTCTCTGAGGCAAAATATGTCTATTTTCTGTTGTTTGTGGCATTTTTCAAAAAAGACTCTAATGTGTCCACATGTTGAGAAACGACACTATGTGTTATAATGGGGTTAGGGTGGCACCACCTCAAAGGATTGAGATAGGATTACTGTACTGAATGTCAGCCTTGAAATACAGTAACATAATTAATGCCTGTATTTACAAACAGAACTGGTAAATTATTTATTTTTTGTCAGGTAAAATTGTTGTTTAACTCTTCTCTGAAATACACATGTATATACACATGGTCCTGAAGTGGCAATATGAAATCAGTTCACGATGTGTTCACTTGATAGAAAAGGGGATTGTGTGTTGAACCAGAGAACATTGTCAGAAATACGTTAATGCACATTAATATCTGGTTAAAAGGGCCGGAAAATGCTAAAAAAACCCCGGAGATATGTCCCTTACTTTACACTCACCTGTGATCCCTGTGCCCAAATTAAACTGACGTTGATCCTGTACTGTGTGGTTTGTGTTGTAGTTGTGGGTTATGTTGTAGTTGTGTGTGTGTGGTTTGTTGTAGTGTAACCCTCTGTTTGCCTCTCTTGTCAGGTGGCATCCCCTTCATCCTGACCGGGGAGCTGTTTCAACAGTCCTATCACCCTGCTGCCTTCATGATCGCCGGCACCGTGAATTGGCTGTCCAACTTTGCTGTGGGCCTCCTGTTCCCATTCATTCAAGTGAGTTACATCATTTTAATGTTTACATATGTACACATGTATATGTTATACCTTTTATTTTTGGGGGGGGGCAAGTTTTAGAGCTCAGTCCGCTTCGATGTGTGCAGAGACATTGTGACACTTTTCTAAAATGAAGCATTAGACACACGTCCTGTAGGGTTCAACTTGAAAAAAACCTTGTAAGCATGTACAAAGGCATGAGTCCTCCTGCAGCGGCCGCAGGTTCCATTCCGACCCCATCCCTTTGCTGCATGTCTTCCACATTCTGTCTCCCTTTCACGCTAACAGCTCTCCTGTACCAATAAAGGCTGGTTCCATAAATTTAAGCCACTGGCTTATCATTTAGTTCGGGCAAATCTCACTCGCCAATGTTACAAAGAGTGCGGAGTGGTAATGAAAGAGGCCCTATTCTCATTATTACAAGTCAGTATCCCATCAGAAGGACTTTGAAGAGCAGTTGCATAATGTTGCTTCAATCCCTGCGGTGGTCGACCTCCCGCACCGCGTTGTCGAGTGGTTGCGCTCTCCGCCAGCACCTCCAACTCCTTTCTGTGCTCATAAGTTAACACTCTTGTGATTGAATATATCTGCAGTGCTATCACATTGTGTTTCATGCCCTACTTATGTACAACTACTGAGCTTTGGGTTCATGAAAAGCACTTTAAAAATTAAATATATTATTATTATTTATTATTATGAGCTCCAATGGTTGCTCGTGTACAAGCCTTTTGAAGTACATGATCAGTGAGTGCCTGACTGAACGTGCTCTGCACTTTTTTGTTATATCGTAGTTCAAAATCAGTGCTGGATCACCCAAAAAGATCATTTGCAGATGTTCCTCACTGATTCATACCGACTGTAATAGAAATGGGGAAGATGATGATGGAAAAGTGGAACCTATTTGCAGCAGGTGCACAGGTCCAAACAGCCTCTAAACCACGAAGTGTGTTCCACAGGACATTTGCTGTTTTTCACTCAACCAGGCTTATTAGACAGTTTCTTGTCCTCGTCTCTCTTGATTTTCTTTGTAATAATTACAGCAAAGCAAATTGTGAAAGGGGCACTCCACCCAATTCATACATTAAGTCTATTGTATACAACATGAGACATCCTATTCAGCCTGTGATGTACAGTATACTTTCTAAGCTCTGCTCTGGAGGAGATCTCTGATGTTCAAATTATTCAAATCATCCCTTAAGGATTCATCAAGTTGCTTTGTTTTTTTTTAAGTTCTTTGTCTTTTTTTAAATACATCACAAACTGGAGGAAGTTTGCCCAAAAGTGGCCATTTATTTGTCCGGCTGAAGGACTGCTTTGCGGCATGTGAAAGGATCCTGTGTTTTTTGTGAATCTTGACCCACACAAGCCTAAATCGGAGGATATCTCTGTCTCTGCTGCTTCAATTTTCACCATTGCTTTTGGTGTCAATCTTCAGTGCTGCCGTCCACACTGGCCTGTGCTGAATAAACACAATGGCTTGTGCTTCACTTACACTTAGATGTGTAATTGCATGTGTCTCACTAGCCTTCCAAGACTGCCCTGACCATGATTTTGTATTAAGACGTGAGCTCTGTCACAAGGCCTCTGAGTGCCCGGCTGAACAATTGCAGCGTGGACATTGATTGCTGCCGTTGTGCTGCTTTTGTTGGTCAGCCTTTACAAAGAAGGTGACAGGAATCCCGAAGACACAGACGCACTCTCACAGCCCCAGAGGAGCTGTGACTAACGTCGCTAACAAAACGATAGAAAATAACAGTGCTGGTTATTTTATCTTGGTTTAAACAAGCCAGTTTCCTCTTTATCTTTTCAAAAAGACCTGAAGAAAGAAAGCCGCTGTAAGAAAATACAACATCAGCGATGAAAGCTTGTGGCATTGTATTTGTAAACAGTTCATAACAGTCCCTTAATCTTAAATATTTCTGAAGTGCTTCCTATGGGAACCTGAGATGCCTCCACTTTAAGGGTGATGAATGTGGTTTTTTTAAATAATGAAAAACAACAGTTTCAGACAGAAGAGCCTATTAGTGTCTCAAGTTGGAATGTTTCCCTGGAAACTGCCGGGTCCTCTTACAACTACTAAAACCTGACTGTTTCCCCAAGCGGCTCCACTTCACTGCCTCCTCTCATTTCACCTCCTCTGTTTTCTTCCCCTCTATGCATCCCCCTCTCCTTCTTCAGCCTCGCAGCCTATTTTCCTTTCTTTCCATCATTCTATGCTCAACTCGTCTGTTCGCAACTTCAACTGCAGCTGCTGTGTCTCAGTTCGCGTACTTCCATATACTCACACTTGCTATCTCTGAGTGGCCAAGTGTGTTCACACTGAGTACGGCAACACGTAGTGCACTGTCAGTACATGGAGGGTGACCTCAAAACAGTTAAGTGTGAAAAATTGGACAATTCTCACCCCCAACAGTTGACATTATTACTACGGAGCGGAAGAACAGGGATCACCAATGTATTTTCGAACTAATTTTCCCGGAGTTGTGAGTGGTGTATTTTCTGTTTGTGAAACAGGGGACGCACACAAGAAAGTAAAACGTTCACAGTCAAAATTGTACAAGAATTATTGTGGTGTTAGACGATATTTTCTGGTATGGTAATGTTTGGTTTTGGTTTTTGGAATGTTAAAGTTGTGTTTTGTGTATGGTTTTATTTGCAGTTTTGAAAAAACGTTTCAAAAGTTTTTCACTCAAATAATTCAACATCTAATAACACAGCGCAGCACTTATGTCCAGGAGCGATTTCTCAGCATCAACTCCTCTGCATGTGTGCTGGTATGGGCTAAACTGCTGCTTGAAAATCATCCACTGGGAGAAATTTGAAAATAGCGTGTGAGACAATAAAAAGGTCAGATGTTTAATGGTAGTTTGATCGACCAGCTTCTTCTGTCCACATGTCAAAGTGTCTTTTATTAGTCGCGCTGGTCAAAAGTCTGTCAAATTAAAATAATGAAGTTAATAAATTTGTTGGGTAAGATGTACATCAATACGACTTTTTAGTGGTGGTTCGTATATTTTGCCCGACTTTAAACGTTGACCATTTTCTGGCCATTGAATGACTCTTTGTGAGCAAATATTTACCATATGTATGTTTTATTATTATTTCTACATTGACGATCCCACTCTTTTGTCTTTGTGCTCATCCTGAACCCTTTGGGGCGATTATACCCACTGCTTTTTGCGGAAACGCCATGCCTGCCAAAACAAAAAATAAATATTAATATCAAATATCCCAGATATATTTTTTGTCCACATAGAGTCTCTGTGTTTTAAGTTTGGTCTGGGTCTTCTTGTTGACTCCTGAGGCGTTATGACTTTGTTTCTTGATCCTTATTCTTCAGGGAAACCAAGGCCCAAAACAGTGATTAGCCAGCAGTCTTCTGAAGAAAATTAGCTACAGTATGCCTCCGGACCAAAAAGATACTGCATATATTTCACCACTTTTAAATACACTAGATATGCATAGAACCTCTCAATAGGCACTAACTGAAAAGTCCATCCATCCATCCATCCATCGTCAACTGCTTTATCCATTTAAGGGTCGCAGGGGTGGCTGGAGCCAATCCCAGCTGACACTAGGCGAGAGGCGGGGTACACCCTGGACGGTGTCGCCAGCCTATCGCAGGGCCACATACAGAGATGAACAACCACCAAAAATGTGCAGTATGCTTTTAGGACATACAGTATGCTCATATTGAGACACTTTGAATCAAAGTGTTCTGCCCTCTGTGTTGTCGTCGGGGCAGGCCAAGAAATTTAGCTGTACATGTCCTCTTCTACGTCCGCAGTGTGCCTTTATACACAGGCAAACCCATTCGCACAGACACAGCAATCAACAAATATAACTTGTAACTAATACAATGTGTTATTATTAGACATCAGTGATCAGGAGCATGGTAATGTCAGTGTTGGTGTACTTACAGCTGACTACAATAACCTAAGAGGCCACGGACGTGTCTCAGAACATTTCCTGTGGACAAATGTGATGGAGATTTGTTGGAAACACATTATGTTGCTAGTAGGATGGAGTAGCTGTGCCACTCTGTGTCTGCTGTATTGTGTGCAGTCTTTCCAGCTGCTCTAAAGAAGTCATGCTCATGGTAAATGGACAACAATTCCATTTATATGGCTGCTTTTTCTAGTCTTAACGACCACTCAAAGCGCTTTGCTCTACAAGTCCCATATTGCACACATTCACACACTTCTCTATCATATACAGACTGGAGGAAACGGACCTTCGATTAGTGGACGAGCCACTCCACCCTCTGGACCCCTTTGTGGCAGTCTTCTTATCCCATTAATTGCCCTCATGGCTTCTAACTTCCTGTTTTTATTTCGCTAATGTGACAGCACAGACACAAATAGATGCACACAAAGGAAAAAGGAACTGTTTGGTGCATCCATTGTCTTATCTGAGGTTTCGCAGATCTATTCATGTGAAACCCAGTTTACTCTGCTAATCTCTTGAAAAATAAGTACAAATTAGTCTACAAGTGCAGAGGACTTGCGCCTTGTTCAAATTAGTTCCATTTCAAAGTTAATTCAATGTCTGAAGGAGATAGTAACCTCTTCCCTTTCGCTGCAGCCCCAGGCAAACCTGACCGTCTACACAGACAAAGCCTAAAGAGATTAACTACCCTTGGTAATCGGCTGTGAGTCAAATGTCTTGAATTGACATCCCCTTTAATAAGGCTTTTGCTCTGTGAGTAGAATAGGATATGTGGCCCATGAGGACTAAATATTCGCTAGCCTAGAAACTAATGTCCCCCACAAACCACTGGGAGAGGCACTGACAAGAAATTTGAGCTTAACTTTGATCTGGCCAGACCATGATCAGAAAGAGAAAATCAAACAAACTTGATTTACATTCCTCTGAAGGAGAATATGGAGATTAGTGGGGTGCCGCCAGTTGACAGAGATGGGATGAGCTCATTATGGCCTTATGGGGTCTGCAGTTTGCCGGTTAAAAGCTAGTTAGGAGCAGAGCTGTCTTCGACAACAACACATCCAAATGAATTTTCTAAAAATGATGTTGACCGATGACTGTTACATCCCCTCTTTCAGAGAAAAGGGGGGGACTAACGCAACAACCAAACTGAAGTGTAATTGAACTTTAAGTTTTATTTTTAGAAAGGAAAGGAGCTTCATTGCTTCCTTTCTTATCTCCTTTAGCATAGGGTACACTGGACCTTCCTATGCAAAAAGAAAGACGCCCCACAAGTCATTGTGGCAGCGATATTTAACGTGACGCACCATGCGCGAACGTAAACGATTCAATCCGATGTAGAAGTAGAAGAGGTAGAACAGTATGAATATGACCCAGAAGAGACGCACGTTATAACGTCAGTAACTGTTACTTATGAATCATTAACATCTGATGTCACACGGTGGTAAAACACACTGAAACATGCTGATGGAGCCGGTGAGGTTTTTGTAGTTCATCTTCGGAAATTTGTAGTTACACCACGGCAGACGCACGTCAACAACATCCGTCGTGGTGTGATAACGCAGTAAAGTGAAAGTCGAGTCGGATTCTCTGAGCAACGCTGTCGGCTTTTCCTAGGTCCTATGAGTTTTCCTTTGCACCTTTCCTTGACCTCATGATATTTTCCACTGCGGTCAAGTAATAGTAGATAGGACGGACAGTTCGGACCGCACCCATAGACGCAGGATCCTGAGGATGGGCCCTTTTTGTGGAGCACCCCACCTCTGATTGGCCAGCTCAACAGGTGGAACCCAATCAGGTATTTAGCACCTTGGGAGAAAACAGAAAGGAGGGGGGGAGGAAGAGAGAGAGACACACACACACAAGCATCCCTCTGACTGCTTTGGCACGAAACAATGGCTATTATATTCATAAACCACTTTGTACCGCGAGCATGAACACTTGGTGAATGGTTTCCGTCATGCTGGGGTGGGGGGGCAGACTGTCAGCATGCAGATCCAGCCTCTCCCCGTCCAGGCGAAGAAGGTTTACCATTCTGTGAGCCTCGAATACAAGCTTCAAATGCAACAGGAGCATCCGCGGGTCTCCCAAAAGGAAGCTGCACAATGTCCAACACAATCTACGCGGTACTTTGTCACTCGGGCCATGCTCTGGGGAGAAACTAGGCACCGAGTGTTTGTTTGTGAGGGAAAAGTTATTCACAGTGGCTTGCGCAAATATTGTATATCTCTGCCAATGGTGGCTGGGCTGTCAGCCAGGTCAGATCTTCCCTGGACAAGAGGTCAGGTCAGCCCCCGTGTTCCTGGTTCTTGGGACTCGGGTTGTGCGCAGTGACAGGAGATGTGCACTGTGTGTGTGTGTGCCAGCCCATCAGGTTGCGGGAGATCAGCTATACCAGGGTGATGTACCCTGATGTCAGGACTATTATTTTGAGATTTTCATAACAAATCTGGGGATCAAGATGTGTTGTTATTAATGAATTAAAATGTCTGACAGTCATTTGGAAAATGTTGCTGATAATTTACAGCACTCACACCCCTATAGCATTGTCACGTTTGCTTTTTAAATTCCTCATTATAAATATGTTCTAAGCAGAACAAGGACCTTGGTCTACTGTGAACTTCATGTTCTTCGTGTGGCAATAAAAAAGTGAAAGTCAGTAAATGAAGCTAACCTGTTTGTAAGTCTGGAATTTGAATTCCCAACAGTTACATCCCATTGGCCTGCCCACCCATAACCAGAGCCTTTGCATAGCCGTCCGGTCAATTGTTGTGTGCTGAGGTGTGGCCACAAAGCGCCGGCAGAACGAGAAAGCCGGAGCTGTATTTTCTCAGGAGATGTGTAGCTGCGGCTTTGGAGGCCGAACTCCCGCTTTCGTTTCAGAGCCACAAAGTGCCGCGAGAGAAAACGTTTTTTGATAACCAAAGGCAGCTGGCTCACCGCAACTCTCAACTGAAAAATGTTTCCTGGGGAGAGATTTATTGTTCAATAATAATTCCCCTTAGTCGAACCCTTTCATGCACTGGACTGTACGATTCCCCACGTTACGGGCCCGTCATGCTTGATTTTAAATATCACACATACGGAGACGCCGCAAATTCCCTTCTGCTATCAAGATAAATGCCCCCGTGCTTTTACTGACACAAATCTGATTTCCTTCGGAGCGGGAAACTAGCAAGTTCCATGGCCGATTTACTTCTTCAATATTCTCACTGAGATGCATTGACGGACTCGTGTCGTTTAACGCAGCCCCTCACGGGTAGCGACAGCGGTGAAAAAAGAAACTAAAACGCCTGCTCTTTTTTGTGAGCCGCTGCCAATGAACTAGACGTGCGGTGGATTTCATGTGGATTTGTGCAAATGCACAGGGAGGGAATCGCTCGCAACATACGTAGGAATAGACAAGATAACAAGGCTGGTGGTCTGCTTTTGCTCATTACTGAAGTTTTTTATACGGCTGCAGTTTTCAGGAGTTTTTCTTTTGGAAAACAAAGTGCACCATATAGCATGTACTGTACGTACATTCTGTACTTTCCCCCTCTGTCCTGTCTTCCTCTTTGATGTTTTGCAGCAGTCTTCTCATAAATGACTATGTTCTTCATGTTAACTGCACCAAGTTGGCCGGCAATGCACTTTGAAGCTCCATCGATTGACTTTCACACTTCTGTTTCATCCCTGCATGTCAAATTTTCACATTCATCTCAGCCAATGGGTGATGAGCAAAGGTCGTAGAGAGCGACTGTGAAGATGATCTAAAGACCGCTCGCTAACATGAATCATCGGCGTATATGCTGAATGTGACTCTTTTTAATGTGTGCCTTGACCTGTACCGTATATATCAGCTGTTTGTCTGTTTACAAACCAAACGCCACTGTAGAAGAACACTGATGTTGTTGTATTATGGCAGGGTGGAGAAAAATCGATGTGACATTTTATTTTGAAATTGTCACATCTAAGAAGTCTCGCTTTTCATTTTACTGCCCACGTCCTTTTTGCCTTTTTCTTTTCCCCTCTCATTTTACTGCCCTGCACTTCTCTCACTCTGTTTCTTTTCTCTCAGTGTCATGGCCTCTTCGTTTCTGCTCCTCTGCAGTACACTCACATCTTTTCTCCCAAGGACTTCAGCCAAGTGATTCACTGAGATACAACTTCATCTGCCATTCTCCTGACTTCTTTTACATATTCAGGCAACCATAAATATATAATGTGACTTTCTGTGTGACCATCCTTCACTGCCTTTTTGTTGTTTGCCTTTTCACTCTAACATCTATCTATGTGTCAAGGTCACAAACAAAGTTGTTTGGCATGTGACCTGTGTGTGTGTGTGTGTGTGTCTGCGTGTGTGCAAGCGTGCGTGCGTGCGTGTGTGTGTTTTAAATCAAAGCTGTTGTTTGGAGATTAGCTGTCTCCTTGCTGACTGACATGTTTCTGTTACGTTTTTTTCCTTTTAAACTAAGACCTTGGGTGTTGATGAATTTGCTGGTATAGTTTTGTCACATCAGAGTGTTAGCTGTGACGCAGGACTTAAACAGTTTGAGGAGATAGGATATATCGTTGTTGTTTCAGTCAGAGATTCATACTACACTCATATTCCAACAAGATGAAGCAAGAGTCTATATATATATAAATATATATATATATATATATATATATATATAATATATATATAAATATTTAGGCAAATTCCACTATAAAAAATGTGCAAACAAAAGATACAGTTCCATCTTTGTCTCAGTAATTCAGCAAAAATAATCTTATAGATATTTTTTTTAAAAAGCATTTTGACTATAAGGGCCAACTTTGTGCTTGACAGTGGTGTGAATTTGACATTTTACCATTTTAATATTAACCAGTGTGCGATTCTTTTGCCACATAATTGCCTCCTGTGCTGAGGACATGAGCACTTCTTTTTATAGAGAGAACTTTGCTCTGGGTCATACTAACTTGTCCCTCATCAGATCCTAATGGCATTTGACATTTTAATCTCTGTGAGTTGGAAAAATCTAGATAGCATATATATATATATATATATATATATGCTGGACTTCATGCCCTCTTATACCTACAGTTCTCTCAGTTTATTCAGACACTTTCCCATTCTGGCCATTTGCAGAAAGAGCCAGGGGCATTTTTTGTCAGCGCTGCACAAACAGTCATTTACTGTTAATACAAATAGCTGGTGAGGGTTCATGAGATTTGCTGAAGACATTTCGTTCTGTTTTTATGTTGTTACCCCCAGTCAATGACACAATTCTGTTGCATACAACAATGCAGTACCCCACAGGGAATTGTCATGATGTAAAATGTATGATTTATTGAATACATAAACAAAATATATATACAATTTCATGGGTCATACTACATTTTTGACACTCACAACTGGTTTTTAGCCAAAAATCGATGCTCAAACAAGTCCTCACCTTTTCCTACACAGCTATGTGTGTGATTCGATGACCCTGACCATGACCTGACAGGCAGAAAGCCAGGAGGGACCACCTTTAAGGACATGCCACTACTATTTTACCTTATTTTCTTTTATCAATCGTTTAAAAATATATTGCTGTCAGGAGAATTCTTTGAGTAATTGCCTCACAGCCCTGATAAAACAATCTACACAGCCTGAGATTCCCTAACCCTACCGCTTACATGCCTCATCATATTTCCAATCTTGGGAACATAATTGGAATTGATTGCTTTGGTCAGTAAATTTTTCCTATGGTCCCCCGAAATCAGGGGCTCGCCTAAAATTAATGCAAGAAAACATGAAGTTAGTGCTTCAAAGCCCCGAGAGGCAGGACTTTTAATACTGGTAAATCTATACTTGTATCCGTTCATCCATTATCTGTACCGCTTAGTCTTAAGAGGGCCGTGCGGGGCTGGAGCCAATCACAGCTAACATCGGGCAAGACCCTGGACAGATTGCCAGAGGCATTCATCAACAGGAAACTGTTATTGTCACACTCTGCTGAGGATAAACAGAGACGACGCAAGAGCACAGGACATTTCAGGCATAACCTAGTTAAGTTCTGAAGGCAGGCACAGGGACACAGAAATCCATTCAACTATCACCCCGCTGTATCCAACAATCAACCTGATGTGACGGAATTACACAGGTAATGCAGATTACCTTGTAGTGCATCTGTCACTTTTATAACATGACTCGATGGAGTGGACAGTATGTCATATTTCTGTTCATGCACAAGTTCACACGTAAAGTTTACAAAGTATAGCTCATCAGATTAAATGGCAGACCAAATAAAAATGATAAACAACCATAAATGACATTAAGTTACATTTTCTCAAACTGAAGATGTCAAAACCTAGTTAAGGTAAATTACTATGAGTTGCCATTAATGACGGGAGACAGGGGCTTTCACCAGTCTGACAGAGATATGGAAACAGAGCATAATCAGCAGTTAACTCAAGCATGCAGCAAGCGTATCTTGCATACATACAAATATGTATATATTTCAGATGTTAGAGAAATGATATGCAAGCAAAACCATTTTGTTTGAGCGAATGCAAATATTTTTTGTGCTCAATAAAGGTATTTGCATGTTAACCATTATACATTTTAACGTGCAATGATAACCCCTCTCACACTGTTTTATATACACTCACACAATTTCTGACTCCAAACCAGCGTCTCTCTCTCTCTCCCTCCCAACCTCTACACTCTGTGCTCGCTCAAGTTTGTCTTGGCGCTCGCTCGACATGGCACAGTGTAATATTTGTGTCACCAAATCCACCAAGCTGATTGGCTGTTTGGTGTCAGGCTTAGGCTAAGAATGAACAAAACTAACCATAAAACCCAGTCTTAACCATCGAGCAGTCCCATTGACATTGTGAGGACCGTCCAAAACATCAGAATGTCCTCACAATAAACCAAATTGGACTTGACAGCCATAGAAATACAAGTACACACACACACACACACACACACACACACACACACACACACACACACACAGAGACACAGGCAATGTCCCTCTTAATTACCTGAGGGACAGAAAGAGTTAGACGAAAGTCAGTGCAGAAGTTTGAGATAAGAAAGAAACTTTGCTTGTGGCTTGTTGGACAGTGGCGTTGGGTTGACCCTCTGTCAAATGTTTTCTCTGCAGCCCCTGCAGAGAAAAAACTAATTCTGTCCTTTCAGTCAGCTGCACCGATGTGTCATGTGTTGGAGGCAAATAGTGAACTGAGAACTGAGATAGCTGGAAAGGGCATATCGAACTGTGTGTGGTTTCTAAGAGGAGGATGCGGTTGTTGCTGTAGGATCTTTTTTTTTTTTTTTCCTTTTACTTTAGTCTTTAGTCAATTTGAACCAGAAACAAAGACAAGGCACAAAAATAAAACACAAGAACAGATCAGATTACCTAAGGCGAGACAAAGTGGTAGTTTGACTCACGCCGATAACAGGTTTCCATTATGTGCTGGGTTAACTTCACAACCAATTTTCAGGAGAAACAGGTGTGTGTGTGTGTGTGTGTGTGTGTGTGTGTGTGTGTGTGTGTGTGTGTGTGTGTGTGTGTGTGTGTGTGTGTGTGTGCGTGCGTGCGTGCGTGCGCGCGCGCGCGTGTGTGTGTGCGTGTGTGCGTGTGCTTGTGTGTTATCACAAAAGCTCAAGTGCCTGGATACAAACACATATTTACCAAAACAATTTCAGCGTGCGTACATATACCCTGTGGAGTGTCAGACCACCGGCGCTGGTGTAGAACAATGTTTCATTAGGGCCCCGGGTTGCTGATGAATTAGCCTCATATGGCTTGTGTCTGAGGTTCTGCCACAAGCTTGGGGCTGAGGTGATACGCATTTCTGCCGACCGCAGAGGCAGCAGCCGCGAAAATGTGCCTGTGAAAAAGAAGAGGAAGACTGGAAGCCTGAGTAAACAATACAGGTTTTGACACAAAGGAACTAATCAGCTCGGGTCTTCATATAGCATGGTTATTTATTCTCCGGTGCACTCTTACTATGTGCACGAGCAGAATACTTAGCAGGCAGACTGCGGCAGGATTTTAAAAGGAATGGAAGATTCCCATGATTGTTAAAGAGCCTTTTGAAGCATGCGCCTGGTGCCGCTACCTTTTTTCTGCCATCGTTACAATAGAGAACCATCGTGTGTACAGCCATGCACTTAAGCACAGCAGAGATTTGAACTGAATGCTAACGTCAGCGTGTGAACATTAAATGTTATTGCAATTCATCCTCGTTGGACCTTTGAATATCTGTAGCAGGTTTTAACGGCAGTCTGTCCAACAGTTGTGAAGATGTGTGACTGCAAATCACAAATGTCAACTCGTGGTCACAGGGAAGGGTCAAGGGTTTACCAAGTGAGTGGGCTTCAATCCTCCCGGACACAAAACACAAATATCTATTCGAAGTCTGTGACTATCCATCCAATTGGTGTTGACATATGTCAGACGGGACCACGGTGATGGACGGACCCACTGATGTCGTGATTCCTACAGTCAGACCAATGTTTTGTAGCTGTAAGCTAAAAAATAAGATAGATAAAGTCCAGATAATCAAATAGGCACACTCCTGCCTGAGTTTACTTATTGTGGTCGCTTTGCCAATGTAAACACACAACAGTCTCAATCCACAGAGTTATTTTGCAGTATTGAAAAAGAAGTTACAATTCACCAAAAGAGTGTCGAACAACATTCTACAGTATTCTTGTTGTATAATTAGATAATAATTATAATTATAATTTTCTCCTCAAGCTTATTTCTACTGATTTTCTAGTAGTAAACATGTGAGTGATTGAAGCGTCCTCTTTTTCACGATGAAGCCCCTGTTTGTTTGTTTTGTTCCCGGTTCCTCATTTTCGACGGATCAAATTTTCAATCTCACAGCATTTACTTCCCCTCTGTGCTTGATTAGCACTGACAATATAAACAGGTAGGAGAGACACGGTGTCTACAGAAATGGTTTTGAGCCCCACCGCGTCCAGCACTTCCAGCGTGTGTCATCACATTAGATATCTCATCAGTGTCCATTAGTTTTAATGATCAGTGGGTGCTCTTTGTGCTGTCAGGGGAAGTGCAAGATCCACAGCGGTGGGTGAAATCTCCAGAGGAGAGTGTCAGCAGATCCACAGAACACCAATTATAAACCTCCTAATTGTCTCCTTCACATCTCGTCAACTCTGAGGTCACTCAGGATTTTTTTCCTGAGCGAGATGCCTGTAGTAAAAAATAAAATGTGTTGAGAAGTTTAAAAAGCTGATTCTTAGTGATAACAAACTGTACATTAGTGATAGTTATATTCTGTATTCAATTGAATCCATGAACACCATAGGGACAACTCAACAAGTCCTCTAACTAGAATGGACCAACTATGTCGTATGTGTTTCATTCGCTCTAATGCGAAGAAACTCAACTACTTCTTCAGAGAGCATTGTTGGGTTTCATTTGATTCACCAGCACATGCTTGGTGAGCTTGTGCAGGTAATGATAATAATAATAATAATACATTTCATTTATAGAGCACTTTTCAATGCTAAGGGTTTGGGTTTACATGGCAGAGAATCAGCACGATTAAGCGAATCGATTTAAAATACACAAACTTCTGGACTCACCGGGTCCAGAGCGGCCGTGTTCATAAAGACTTTTTTCGGTGGAGGACGAATCTCAATCAGCGACAAGTTTCAAATAACATAAACGATAAACTGTGAATTATTAGTCCAAATTGTCGAGAGCCATAGATATGCCATGAGACAATACACAACTGGACACAGATAAATGTTGTTGCCCCCCCCCAAGACACTGAGAAAGACACAACATGTCTGCATGACACGCAACCACGGTTGTTTGGTAGTTATCTCTCTCACTTAGTGTCATTTTGGTGTCTTTGTAGATGTTTTCTGTCTCTTTGTGGTCGCTTGGTGTCTCCTTGCAGTCGAATCCAGTCGGTATTATTTACGTAGCCAAATCACAAATCATTTTCCACAGGGGCAGCATTAATAATTGTTCACAAGCTGAATAATTCATCCGGCTCTGGAGCTCTAAATGATGTCTTTCTCTTTGAATTCTGCCCAGACAGTACTGAGCATTGTTATGCTCTAGGGTTGCAAATAAAATCCCAACGTCTCCATGTAAAAGGGCAGCAGTTTTCTCTGCGCTGTAATTGCACGGATTTAAGTTCAGTTAAGTTTCATAGATACTCAATATCATTTAGATTGGGGCATTGGTATGATAGTCATATCTACAATACAATACGTTTCTTGGCACTGTGCTGATTATTTCCACTTTTCTTTTCAGGCTGCTCTTTCCTTACTCTAAGCTCACCTCTTTGTTTCATTCTCTAGGCACAAGTCCACATTTGGGAGAAGAAGGCTGGAAAAATGGAAAGAATCCATTAAGTTAAAAGAGAAAAAAAAAAGATATTGTTAGGTAATAGAAGAAAAAATATGCTGCAGTGTGTAAACCATATATCTGAACATTTTCAAATTATGATAATTTTCCATGGTGGGTTAGGAAAATATCCTACTCCGTACGTAATTCAACAGTTTAAAGCCTCATTTAATTATCCTCGTGAATAGTTGATGTTTTTGGGAGAGATGGTTTTAACAGGACATACAGTATGTAATGAATGTGTTAAAATGATGTCTAGAAATGTCTTAATTAGTGCAGAGAGTCATTTCCATATAGCGATTTAATGACTTGCTGGCATTTTAGAGTACTCTCAAACGTTAAACTAAACACAATCGATGATCCTTTTAGATGATTTATTGACAATGTTAAATTTACAATGGGGATATAACAACAGGCTCTATTAGTCTATGACATATTTAAAGACTAATGAGACATCAAAGTCAATCACGTTCATTAATAAATTAGGATTATTGGAGCTATGATCCTTAACTGCGATGCTAAACAACTGGTTGACTTCCCGTTGGTGTGCTCCTGCAGTGTGACAGCGCTGTTCGACAATAAAACCATTAAAACTTTGAATAGCCCATTGTGGAACTGTAATACTTTGCTGTGTAATGTTATCCACAGCTCAGTCTTTCATGCACCGCAGACTCTGTCCTTGAGCGCGTCTCCCGTTCGGAAGATTCAGCGCATTGTATAGAAGCCCACGCATGCAAATAAGGCCTGACCACCGGGGCGTACGGCTCACACCCAAACACATCGATTATGACTCTGTTGCCCACCGAAGCGGTCACCGTGACACTGTCATTCCCAGCAACCTATAGTTGCTGAACAAGGACATTTTTTAAATGTCTCCATCAGATTTATGAAAACAGTCGGTGTTAAAACATTTTTTCTCTCTTTAACTCTGTCCCGCCCTTTCCTGACCTTTCCTGACCTTTCCAGTCCAGTCCTGTCCTGTCTTGAACTGTCCTGTTCTTTACCCTTCCCATCTGCACTGTTTTGTTCTAGACCAGTGGTGTCAAACATATGGCCTGTGGGCCAGGATCGGCCCCTCAAGGATTTAATTTCGACCCACTAGTTGACTTTGCGTGGTGTGAAGGTTGAAAAATTGTCATCAATTATTCTACATTTTCAATACAAAGCACTGCCTTTCCTTGTTTGTCCACTGGGTGCTGCAGTGTCATAATGAGAGTAGCACGCTAGTGAGACACAAACACTACGAAGTGTAGGCTACTGTTCCTGTGAGCTTGCGGTGAAAAATGTCTTTTTACACTCCTATATGGGGAGGGTATTATATGGTGAATTAAATCCAATCTGTAGCCTACCAGGCATAAATGCATTGGTATTTAAATGCTGATAAACACTATATATACACCTATCTGAACATCATTGCCTGGTCCTCCACAATCTAATGTAAATCCAACTGCACTGCTCATTCGTTCTCGCGAATATAACCAGTTCACTCAGCTGCTGGTCTTTCTTGTTCCCTTTAATTTCCTTGTCCTTGTCTTGTTATATCCCACCATGTTGGGCTGCTCTTTCCAATTTCTTCCTCTCTTGTCCCGTCCTGCACTGGCCTACTCTATCCCATCTTGTCTTGCATTGTTCTTTCCTTGACTGCCCCATTATGTTCTTGACTGTCCTGTCTTCCTCTGTCCTATTTTATACCATTGTAACCCTGTTCTTGTCATTCCTGGCAGAGTCTTGTCCCATCCTGCCCACCCAGTCCCGTGTCCGTCCTATCCATGCCCTATCTTATCATGTCCCAAATGCTCTGTCATGTCCTGTCTCACACTGTCAAGTGTCTCCTCCTCGAACATGACACGTGGTAATAAGGTTCCTGATTAAATGTGTGTGTCTCCAGCCACTGAAGGGTCTTTGTGTGCATGCCTAATGTTTTGTGTGTGCGCACCAAACTGAACCCAGCAGAGCCACCGCAGCAGATCATAAGCTTATCTCCGTGTCAAAGACGGGACTGTCTCATTCTCCTCAATCCACGGGGAGTGCAAAAATTAGATTAATGACAGAGTGGATGCAGAAATGTGTTTGTACCACGACTCATCTCCGATGACAACTGGGAGAACCAGTGTTTTTTTTTTTGTTGTTGTCTGGTTTTTTTTTTAAATTGAGGAACTCGCTAACTTTGCAGATGTGTGTTACGTCACATAGGCGGCACAGAAAGTGGGCCAGGCTCTTTGCATGATGCTCTGTTTTTTCAGGGCCATTATGAAATACACTCAACAGAGGAGTACAGTGGCCGAGGCTAACAGCAGTGGTGATGTAACCACTGAAATCAAAGCAGTAAGTGAGTTCCTCATAGAGGTCATGGTTGTTTGGACACTGTATTTCTGATTCCAGGTACATTGCACTACATTTCGAGTTCCATCCCGTTAAAGCGAGGGATTATAGGGTCAGTCAAGTTTCTCTGTCTGATGCAAAATCTCTCTCTCTCTCTCCCTCTCACCCACACACAAACACACACACACACAAACTCTCTCTCCATCTCTAAATCTCCCTCCGGGTAGTCAGTCGGTGTATTTTTAAATCTGTCACTAATCTCTATTATTGGCATAACACACTGGACAAGGTTTGCATTCATACTTTGGGCACTGCCATATAGTTGAACGCACAGACACACACAAATAATCTAAAGTGGAAAGGTTCTCCACATTGCACACCTCAAAACAGCTTTTCATTGGAAAATTGCGGGGGGTGGGGGTTAGAATGTCCTCAGAATGGCACAACAGATGCCACAATATGTCACTCTGGAGTTGGAGAATTTTGGATGGCTGAAAAATGATAGCATTTGGCTCTGTGGAAGCGGGGAGGGTTTGGGGTGGGGGGCAGTAATTGTCAAATGGTTTAACTTCTTAAATGGGGGGGTTTTCTTAAAAGCATTGCTTCATATTTGATGCAGCAATGATGAATTGTGTTTACCTGTGACCTTGAAAAGAGTGAAACTGTGATGTCAGTTCATTTTCATCCTCACTCAGTGTTGATCTGTCTAACTCCTCCCTGTTTGGTTTCTCTTTGTGCAGGAGACGCTGGAGTCCTTTGCCTTCCTCGTTTTTGTGGGGGTCTGCACCTTGGGATCTCTCTACCTCTATGTCGTCCTCCCTGAAACCAAAAATAAAACGTTCGCGGACATCAGCCAGAGCTTTGCTAAGATCAACAAAATCCCTGCCGCCTTCCCCAGCCATGAAATGGAGCTTGCTCTGTGCATCAAACCGAAAACAAATGACAAATTCCAAAATGTCAAGATAGAGAGTTCCTTTTAACGGAGCGAACCACACCAATTGCGAGGGGAAGCAGGTTTGAAACCTAAACTTAAAATATTTGTACATATTTATTTTATCACTGTGATTAGTTAAAGAAAACCCAGGCTTTTTGGTAGTTTTATTTTTTTGGTTTACATTTCACATATGTTATATTAATTATATGGTTGAGATATTTAGGAATATTACATTATTTCAGGGGCTTCACGATGGTGTAGTGGTTAGCACTTTCCCCTCACAGCAAGAAGGTTCTGGGTTCGAATCCCAGTTCAAACCAACCAGGGCCTTTCTGTGTGGAGTTTGCATGTTCTCCCCGTGTATGCGTGGGTTCTCTCCGGGTTCTCCGGCTTCCTCCCACAGTCCAAAGACATGCAGAATGGGGTTAGGTAAATTGGAGAATCTAAATTGACCGTAGGTGTGAATGTGAGAGTGAATGGTCGTTTGTCTCTGTATGTGGCCCTGTGATAGGCTGGCGACCTGTCCAGGGTGTACACCGCCTCTCGCCCAATGTTAGCTGGGATTGGCTCCAGCCCCCCCCCCCCGTGACCCTTAAATGGATAAAGCGCTAGATGATGGATGGACATTATTTCCGTTTACAGCAATTAAAACAATGTAACACACCAACTGGATCTCATGCATTTGTCTTATCAAAACACAATATTAAACAATGATAAAATTTCGGCAAACCCTGGAATGCTTAGGTCATTAAACAGTTACAAAAGGAACATAAATATAGGTGTGGGGGGGGCTCACATGAAAGTGAGTCTCACTACAATATTAAACCTAAACCTGCATCAGAGGATGAGTCGGTGTGAACAGCTACATTGCAAGCCAGAAAGACCAAAACAATCAGCTGAAAGACGCTAAAATGATTCACAACGATTAGTGGAACTGCAGAGTCGGAAGTGTGACTGAGGAGAGACATATTTCGCAGGATTATAACCCCTAATGCTGATGCCTTGGTCAACTCCCTAATATAGCCGACAGGAGGGAGAGAGCCCACGTAGCGGAGTAAAGCTGACGGGGACAATCTTTTGGAGCCTCTCCAAGTCTGATAGGAGCCGAGGCTACTTCCACCAGATGGCGGGAGCCAGCGGAGGAAGTGATCTGAACAGAGGCAGACAAGCGTGGCATTGGCTAGCAGTCACAGTTTGCTCCACAGTGGGGTGTTCGCCACATTTCAAAGTCCACTGCCTAGAGGGGCCTGCGTCACACACTCTCACATAGACTCACACAAGTGTACGCAGATGCACACAGGTGTGTGTGTGCGTGTGTGCCCAAGTATTTGAATGGCATTATAGAAGATAGGTGGATATATTTCAATGAATCATCACCTTCGGTTACCACCGCGGCGCATATTCCTGTTTTACAAAGTGTTGTCTCATTACAGCATGTTGCTCTCGAGGAGTTATTCTTCTCAGCAGCGTTAGTCGTCGGTTAATTGACAGAACGGCTTTCTGGTGATTTCTGATGAGAGAGTAATTATGTAACATCATATATGCAAAGACAAAATATGATGTATATTTTAATAGGGTGCACTATATGGTAATGCTGCAGCTGATTAATCACTGCCTGTCCAACCTCTTCAATATCCTCGCTGGAAATTAATTAAATATTCTGTGTGTGTGTGTGTGTGTGTGTGTGTGTGTGTGTGTGTGTGTGTGTGTGTGTGTGTGTGTGTGTGTGTGTGTGTGTGTGTGTGTGTGTGTGTGTGTGTGTATATAACTATAGCAAATAACCAAAACTCTGCAGGTGTGTCTGTTCAGCGATCAATGGGCCACTTTGCGTCTTTGTGTCTTATTTGTCTCCATCAGGTTGTCAGCTTCGGCACTTGAACAGTGACTAACAAACGGGTGTCTTTGCTCTGTTCATAATGCAGAAGGCTCCATCAGGTTGTCAGCTTCGGCACTTGAACAGTGACTAACAGACGGGTGTCTTTGCTCTGTTCATAATGCAAAAGGCTACCTCACTTTAGTAGATCACAATGCAAAGTACAAAAAGAAAGGATATTTATGCTCCATAAGGTTTGCAGCAGTCTCACACTATGCAGCAACATTATGCAGCATCACCTGCATACTTTCATCACGCCAGCAAACGTCCCAGCTTTGACTCCTATGTAGATTTTGATCATAGTCATGGGGAAGTGTCAGGACTCAAATTTCACTTTAATCATCATTATGACAATTTCCCACAATGTTTTTTTTTTCCTTTCTGTCTGCGCTTAGTCACAGCATGTGGATGTTGCACCTGTACATCATATCCTGTTTCATGGAAATATAGATAATATATCTATCATTAATTAGTCATTTATGATCTGATATTTACATGCACAAAGTCACATGAGATGTCCCAAATTCCAATAATAAACTAGAAGATGCATATACACACTCTCAGTGACAGATTTATTTCCTTCACCATGATACAGTATTTTCTTGGAATTCAATATTAGAGGGACAACACTTGTTGCAAACACCTGTTGCATCGCGGCCTCTCATGCCTGCATCTTGAGGCTATTTGCTCTGTATATTCGTCTTCTGAGCTTCTTTTGCAGTCTGACCAGAGAGTTGATCATTTGAACCCTGTCACCCAGCAGGAAGGCTTGAGGGTATCCTTGGCACTGTGAGGATTTCAACTTTTTTTTGTTGTTGTTGTGGCGACTGTAGCCTCAAGACCTTGGTTGATAAAACAGGGATTTGGCCAAGGGGCCCCTCAACGGCCAGCTCCATTAGAAGGCTGCTGTGCCCGAAGCATCTGCTTTCTCCTTCAGTCTCAGTGGTGCTAGTTTACCGCAAGTACTTTAGACGCTGTCAGATAAATATTGAGACACTTAATGTGTCTGGGAGTTTGATGCTGTGTGTTTAAGGCAAGTGAGCGTCTGAGGTGGAGGAGGAAGACGGCGGCCAGTGCTTCAGTGGATTCATCTTCGTGGTTAATTAAAGTTGACTAGGCTAAATAGAAAAGCACATTGTTTCCCTTCATTGACAGCTGTGATAGCACGAGAAACTCCCTTTGATAAATGTCCATAACGCAACATCGGCAAAGAAGTGAAAAATTTATGGTTGCATCCTGTTGCTCTCGTCCGGTTCGGCACAGCTCAACCGTGGTTTGGTGAGCACAGCTGCAGCCTTTAAACACCTATAGCCTAATTCTACACTTGAATTATACCCACACCTCCCTTGAATAGCGAATCGTTTTCCCCAAAAGTGAAGCCAAAACATCTTGAGCCCCCCCTGTAGGCTAAATACAATAAAGATAAAATACCCCCTCCATGTCGGAGGGGGAATGGGGGCCAAACTATTGGCAAATTATGTTGTTGTTATCGCATTGGTATATAAGTGATAATTTGCTGTTGAGTTTGAATCTAATTAGCTATTTGATGCTGTAAAAAGTGGGATTATGATTGACAGCTGTAACTGACTCGTGATTGGTCAGAAACATGAATGTGGTGTCAGGCTGAATAATTCAATAGGCGTTACAACTCTTCTCAGCGCAGCACACTGAGGTTTGCATTCACTCACTCGGCCAAACATGACAATTCTAATTTCCCTTTAGTACATACGGAGTAGTGACCAGGACCTCGGGCCTTCTTCATTTCACAAGTCTCTTGTGAAGACCAGGTGAAAGGTGAGCGGGCTCCTCACCTACACTCGTACAACCGCGGCTTTCAGCACGTATAGGCTTTCACACAGACGTTGCCCTATTACGAGCTCTACAAGCTTAACAGGGTCACTGGGAGCCAAAGCCAATACTCCTTATTGTGAGAGCAACATAACATCATTGATCATGTATGCATTAGTTACCATGGCAACAGACCCCCTTCCCCCCATTACAGAACACCAACAACCCGGGGCAGGAAGGCAGAATCCACTGCACCAGTTCACGCCCGATTGACCTTGTGTACCATATGGGAAAGTCAACCCGGGGAGCAACATGGCACCTCTCACCTCTGCGCTAGTAGAAGGAGCGGGTCGTCACAGTAATGAGCCAGTCTTGCTAATGAGCATGTCGCCATCGGCGCACAGCACTGCTGCTCTCTCAGCGTAGGAAACTCTAAGACGCGTCAACACCAAGACCTCTGGCCAGCAGCAAAAACACATGTCTGTGTATCCAACCTACTCTCAGCGGGCACGAGGGAGGTCCTGCGATGTGAAAGACACAGGCTGCCAGTGGCCACATGTGTGAGACGTCAAGCCTGTAGGCATTACCTCCACTCTGGACAGTTTTGAACGTCATGATGTGCATGGAGTTAGCCTTGGATAATGGTCGTCAATAATGGAGCTTGGGGGAGGGACGGGGAGAGCGAGAGAGAAGAAAACGACTGCTGCTACTGCCGTTGTAATGTCGCCATCAATAGATCTTCAATATGTTTGTTGTGTTTTCTGACGGAGTTAGATGAGATGATCGATTTGAGTCTTATGGAGCCAACAGCCAGTTAGCTCAGCATATATTGAATTGAATTGAATTGAAAATGTGTTTATTCCGAACATGTAAAGAAAGACAGATATAGAAGAGTGATATTCAAAAAACAATTAAAGCATATAGCAAAAGAAACTGTCCAACACTTGCTCATGTTCGAAAAGGGGTGAGAAGAAGATTAACTTTTTTAATCTCACCCCTTCTCCCCAAGTAATCCATCTATAATTAATAATTAATCAGCTTCCTTATTGATTGAAATCTAAACTTTAGTTAATATAACTTTTATCTTTATCTCTAAATTCATTACTAATATAGTTATCCTTATCAAAATATACATTCTTTTCAATAAAAATAAATTCATTACCAACTTCATGTATCTTAATCGTATTTTCTAGTTATCTTATATTGTCATATACAAACATAAAGGGTAGGAGAAATTATCAGAGTCAAAAAATGATGTGGCTCACAAGTAGTGATCATGAATACAATAATGAAAGTGTTGATCCTCTCGTTTAACACTCCTCCAGAAAACTCAAGTGCATATCCCAAAGTGACCTTTTGCATTAAGTGTTTTGGTTGCTTAGCATTATTATTATTATTATTATTATTATTATTAGCCACAACCTCACTCCTCTCCTAAACTTTAAAAACTGTAGTTGCAGATACAAAAGGTGAGCACTAAATGAAAATGTGGGACATTGACACTGAATGTAACCATGGGATGTTCATTCATGTCCATTGCAGGACGCCAAACTCATGCGACATATAATGTGAACCTGGGGCAGACTTGTAAAATCTAAAAACGTGAACACTCCCCTTGACCCTCTGACCATCAGCTGAAGAGGCAGAGGCCTACACACCAAAAGCCATTAGATATTATTGCTGAAGCCAGCAGACTTTCAGCGCAACGCTTCACATTCTTGGAAGAGTAGTGGCTTGTAGGGACACACAGTAATGCAATTTCTCCCATCTCTCCCTGGTACAGTTTATGTGGGGGCACCTAGAATAACTAGACAGTCAGTCAATCCACTTCTTCCTAGAATGGAGCTCTGTGGCACCCCGTACCCCAGGCAACGTTAGAGAGGATGTGAATCCATCAACTGACACCTTTTTGACAACTTATTCCTTGAAGACGACGCCTACTGTCTTCACGTGACAAGGAACGAGGTCATGGCAATGTCATAACACACATTTTGTCGTGATATCCTCTCTGGACCTAAGCATCATCTCCCTCTGATTTCATTTTTATTTGTCGATTTAAATATTTCGGAATCGGATATACTTAATTGATCCCTGGAGGGAAAATGAAACAGCCTGCATGCAAAGTCAAGTCATGCGCATTGAAGTTATTCCCCCCTTTTTTACTCCCTTCTTCCTATCCCATCTGCCAGTTGCGGTACATTTAATTTCCATTTCTGCGTTGTCTCAATCAGTCGGTGTTGCCCCCAACACTCCGGTCCTGCAGAACTGACAGGACCGGAGTGTTGGAGCTCATTAAGAACAGACAGAATCAATGCAGGTGGCTGAACTGATTTAATGCTTGAGCGATGTGGCAAAAGAGGAGGTGTGTGTGTGTGTGTGTGTGTGTGTGTGTGTGTGTGTGTGTGTGTGTGTGTGTGTGTGTGTGTGTGTGTGTGTGTGTGTGTGTGTGTGTGTGTGTGTGTGTGTGTGTGTGTGTGTGTGTGTGTGTGTGCGTGCGTGCGTGCGTGCGTGCGTGCGTGCGTGCGTGTGTGTGTTCTGTTATAAGAGTATGATAAGTTGGGGCCTGTTGAATCGTGGGACAATGGCAGTTCATTACTCAGAAGCTATACAAATAAATTATAGTATGTTTACACATAACCATCGACACCAAATGACATGTCATAACTTTAGATTTAAACATGATTAAGCGTCATTCTCAATATTTATTGTTCTGTCGTCTGTGTTTCACTGAGGGATAATGAAGGCTGACAATGTCTTCTCCGCCTCACCAGTGCACAAATGCTTGTAGATGAAAGTGGGTTGTGCTGACCCTACAACTGGCCCTGCAACACTGCACCGAGTGCAATCACCCACCGGGGCCTTTGGTTGATGAAGTGTATATGTCCAAGACTGTGTGTTGTAGTCAGTACTTGCCCCGTGTTAAAGTTTAGTAGTACCTGACCACAGAGTGTGACGCTGTCAGAACTAGTGTTAGGGATTGTAACACATGATTGTAATTCTGTGTTTGTGTGTGATGGGTGTGTGGTCTGGACAAAGTCCTTTTGCCTTGGTGTTATGGGAAAGGTCACACAAGGTCACACATAAAGTACATACTGTATTGTACTACATGCCACAGCGGAAAGTATTTGCTGTAAACCGCATGACGCCACCAATGTGGAACGTCCAAAACAATTAAAGTGTGGATAATTGTGCCAACCACCGTCTCATTGCAGTTGTTTTTGTCCTTCAACGGTGCAGTGGCTGCTGCTGAAACATCTATGACAACGTTAGAAGCAGAAAGCAGGAGAAGCCAATTATTACGTTCTTTATTTAATATTTCACGATTATTTTCCTACGTTGCAATTTTAGGGCCCTACTTGGCTTTGTGTACTTAAGTACATTTGTTATCTGGTTATTGTTTTGTGTTGTGGAAGGGAGCAGAAAAATAATTGATTGGGTCAGGTTCCTTCAAACAAACAAAAAAAGCCAAACAAAATCTAATTTGAGAGGCATGCGTGCACTAGATCATCCATGCGCCAATGTATCAGCATCAGTTTATACTGTATGTTGATTCATAATTACAGTACAATAGCAGTTGAGAAACAGTCACACGATCACATAGTTTATCCAGCAAAGCTTATTGACAAGTTTACTTTTCAACTAAAAATATCCCCATTGAGACATATCTTTGTTGAAATTCCATTTATTTGTCTGTGTTTTGTATTTACGTCGAAAGATTAAGATTAGTCACTACAGTTTTGTCAATACAATGGTAACCCCCCACCACACACAAACATGCGCGCGCACACACATACACACAAACACACTCACACACACACACACACACACACACACATACACATATACACACACAGAGCTGATGACCCTGTAAGAGGATGTATGTCTCAAACTGCCGCAAAAACCTCAACTGTGATGTATATTCAAAAATCCCATCAAAAGAGTGTATAAGGAATAAGGCCAAATTCACAATTATCCAAATTGAATACGCCGTTTACAAGAAACTCCGAGGATCATCATTGTCCGAACAATAGTGGACTGTAAGTGTGCGTGAGAACTGGTTGTGTTGTCCTTTTTGAGTTTGTGTGGAAGCAGGTGCAGCATGTGTATTGTGGACTGTAGCTGCAGGAAAAGCTTGTCCGCGCAGTCACGAGCCGCTGACCTGATGTAGTGGAGGATTACACAGACATGGCTCAGATGTGCCCTGAAATAGAACATCGCAGTTTGTGGTCGCGAAAAACCCAGAAATAAGTGTGGCATAGCTACTGTCACTTGTTTTTGTTTTGTACAATTTATGCTGAAAATGTGGTTTTCAGTTCACATGAATCCTGCTTACTGTACCTGCATGAAAGTAAATGACGGCCAAATTATGAGTGGCGCCGTGTTATCTTTTGAAACTTGTTTGCAAATATCATTATGATTATTACATTCAAAATAATGTGTGTTTATGATCAACTTAATTTGACTTATTTTCTTCTTGCAAAAAATCCAATGCGAAGAAACAATCGGAAATATAAGCAGATGCTAAATACCAGGTTTTGTATCACTGCAAAACGTAAGGCTACTTTATTGTAACAAATCTCTATTTAAAGTCTGATACTGTATATCACCATGAGAGGCGAACTAGTTACCAAACAGTCTCTTTCTTAACACATCCAGCACACATGGAGCAACACCAGCATCCATTTGTGTTTGTGTCCACCTGATACATTTAAGTTTCATATTCACTCTCCTTTTAGAGGCAGTGTCGGTTTTTCATAACTCCTGAGGTAAATAACGTTGTAATTATAAAGGTGATAATTCTTTTCGGATTCATTCACACAGACACACTACTACTGATGAGTGCAGTTTTGAGTAATGTAGTCATGTTATTATTATAGTTATTATTTAGTTTAGGCGTGTCAGCTTTAATAAGCTGAAGGGATAACAGAAAGATTCTGAAGGTCCTGGCCGTGGTAAACGGAATGTTTGCTTCTGTACTTGACCTCACCGTCATCCTCATTTTCAAGTGAAGCCACGTTCCATCCTACTGGAGGAGAAACAGTGAGTATTTCTTTTTTCCAGGGTTCTATAATACACCATAGTAATAATCTCGGCATTGAGATGAACAAGGTCACCTCGGCCTAGTCCACATTATCTTCTATATTTAATTTACTCATCTCGTTGTTGAGGGGAAAGTAAATATGACAGCTCTTTTCAATCCAACCATTGCACATGAAGGAGACGGCCATTGGACCTGTTTCTCTCCCATGAGCTATTTCTGTCTTCCGTCGGGGCACCGTGCGACGTGCTCAGGTTGTGACATGTTTGTTTTTGCCTGTCCTACCATATCTTCTGACCCACTTATCTGAATGAAGTGGCGTCTGCAATGTTTAAACCTTTCTACATTTGCGGGTGTTTAATAATTGATATCAATATTCCGAATACTTTCTTAACTCTACATAATGCAATCATGCACTTTATGCCAATAAAATCCAATTCATGCCCACAGCTGTCAGGCATGATCAGTCTCAGTCTGTGAGCTCCTGAAGGTAAGCGTCTTAAACTGAATTAAACTAGAGACAGAGACAAGTGTTGCTTTAGAACTTTTGCTTTTAAAACTATATGAATAAAATAAAGAAAAAACAGTATTTACTTTTATACGAACCACATTCGAGTCAGCAATCTCTTTAAATGAACCCGATTCAGACACCCTGTTTCAGAGTCAGACAAATGCATGTGAGTCAGTGTGGGGGTCCGTCGCAGAAACATAACGTTCATTTCATGAACACCATCTGTACAGCTGCTGATTGCAGCAACCTACAAAACAGGAGGTTAATGTGGAACTGGGCCACCTCTTCTCTTCCAGGTCCACAAATAGACTGGCTGATGTTCAGCCACAGCGAGTCTCTCACTCGCGTTGCCCTCTGAATTCTTTTTCCGAATGCCCAAGCATTTTTATTGTACCTGCGTGGAAGATGCTCTCGCATGCACGCAGACCGGAGAGCGTGCGGAGGGATTTGATCAGTTAAAACAATGATCACAAACTGTCAACATGTGAAAACATCTCCATTCAAAGGCCTCAAATTGTATTAGGGAATGATCCGCCTGCCGGAGCACCATTTGCCTGGGAGCTCTCTCAGTAATTACACGGGATTAGCCTTTGTGTACAGTACAGGCTTAAATCCCTGCAACATGTGACGTGCCCAAAAGGACAATGATGTGGTCTCAGTTTTTCTTGTAAATGCTCTCCAAAAAAATACTCCCCGCGACTGTTTTTTTGTGCAGCATGTTGTCAGCGACTCCTTCCCCTGCGAGACGGTGTGATATGATTGAAGGCTACAGAGGAGCGAGCAAATTGACTTTGTCGATGAGTTCTCTTGTACTAACTAAAGTCGTATTTACGCTCACTGTTTGTCACCAAAGAATATTGAGTGTATCCTTGAGTTCGAATAAAGGCTTTAAAAATAAACATATTTCAGTTTTAATTACATTTCTTATTTTTTTAAATACTGTTTTGATAACATCCATCTTTGTTGCATATTTTTTTCTTCTTTGCTGTGACTATTTCTCCCAGTGATCAAAAACTTCACAGGGTGCCTTTTTTATCCCCTTCCATCTCCTCTTCTTATTCTTGTTTAAAAGCACAACGACAAGAAGGTATATACTGTATTAGCAAGGGACAATGTCAGCCGACACCTTATTTTAGGCGTAAATCCACTCATCTTGACACCAAACGCGCTTTCCATGATTCCTGTGTAAAAAAGGTATTTCCTTCGGCAATGCAATCTAGTTCAGGAGTTAATGCCCTGAACTCCGAAGCGGTGACTGGCAGCTCAACACCGGGTAACAACAGAGAGAGAGTGATGACATGGAAATGTGCCTGGAAGAAGGGGAATAAGAACAGATATTAACCTGCTGCACTTTCTCTTTATCACTTTACAGGGAATGGCAGCAGTGTTTTTTGTCTCTCAGGTGGAATACGAATGTGGCAGCAGCCGAGGGGAGATAGAAAAAGCATACGGCGCTGTGTAATTTTTGTCTTGATCAGGGGTAGATGTCATTAAAATATATCACCTAAACCATCATCTAAGATTAAAAAGAAACAAGCACAGAACGTCACATACATTTTTTTCAGAAGCAATTACAGTGCAGTCGACTTTTCACCAGGCAGGCCCTTGGGAAAAGCTTCTACTGTATACTGACACAACCGCACAATGGATGAAGGAACAGACTTAAATTAACCACCTTAGACAGGTTTATATAGATGTTTGTCTGGGCTGCATGATGACTATACGAGCTTTGGAGTCAGTCTGACAGCTTTTCGTGGCACTTCTCTGATACGAACCTACTGACGGTGAGCTTTGACTTATACACTTCCTACAGGTCTCAAGGCACAGTGAGATGCTCTGGTAGATCTTTTATATTTTTATCTGAGTTCCTTCTAACCAGCTGCCCTCCTCTCTGCACGCCACCTTCTGCAACAGCACGTTGTTGGTTATACTTTTTGGACTCTCTCAAGGAATCAGGCCTTTGCAGCCACAACAACATGAATGTGTTGCCATGTGTTGATGCTGCAGCAGTATAGACGGAATCATCCATGAGTCAAAGGAAACTAGACGTTCTGTTTGGTTTTGTAGACATTATGCATCTCATCCAAAGAAAGTCTTGGTCAGTAGCATAAAGAAACGTTGTCACCAAGAAGAAGAATTTGGAAAAGAAAAAAACTAAACACAATCTGTGAACGCAAAAAGCTCAATATGCAACCAAGCCTGCAGGAATAAAAGCAACACGAGACCAGGTAGATAACGTCTAAGGTTTTGCACCATTGTCCTTGGTAGTAGATTTTTCTAGAAGACACATCATTAAAACGGCGCAGCCCAGAATCTGTTCATACCAACTGCAACTGTTGAAGCAGCAATAATTGTCCTTTTACTGCACAAGACAGTTCAATGATTAGGGTTATGACCAAAGAGTCAGATGGCTGCGTATTGTTCAGCAGAATCAATGGGGACTGGAAATACCCATTATAACTCATGTGAAATAATGTGTCCTATGATATGAATAGACCGATTCCTAGAAGACTGAAGGAAGACTGAAGACTTTCTTCAGCTTTTATTCGTTCAACATTGTCCCAAAAGTTTCCTCAAAAACATTTTTGCCATTACTGTCACTCAGTTGGTGTGTTGTCCAGGTTTTAACTCGTCCCTCTGTGGGGCTCTAGTGCATGACGTCGAAACCCCCGCCCGCCAAACAATGTGGAGTATTACCAAAATACAATTTCTCCAGAAGAATAGCAGAGTGATCTTTGAAAATGGATCCCGCCCCAGGGTCTCTATCATTCCGCGGCAGGGGTTCCTTTTCTAAGGCCGAGACTACATCAGCATGATTGCTTTTTCCGGCTGCGTTCTGATTGTGTTTCATCTGAGCAGATGCTCTCTTTACCTGCAGGGGACTTTCTTCAAACCAGCGACAAGGGGAGTTCTCCCGAGCATCATGGCAGAAGGCGCGACGGTCAGATGACCTCCGCCTGCCATGTCACGATGACAGGTGGCGTCAATACAAAATGCTGAAATGGCACTGCATATCACCGCACGTCTGCAGGTAAGTTATGCTCTTTTACTTAGCACTGCTGGTAAAAATGAAAATTAAAAACTATTTATAGAGGGATAATGAGGGAAAGAGAACATTGTCCCGTTACTTCAAATGCAGGTCTAATATTGATTTGTGCGCCATGTTACTCACGTGTGCTGGGTCATATCCATTTATGAAGTAGCAGTCATTATAAAATCCATCTCTGGTATTGATTGGAATGCTTTTGCAGCCAATTTTCTTCCAAAGTAACAAACTGTCTGTGCTCGGTCGGTGCTCGGGCCAGTCGCTGTGCTCTCTGAGGAATTAAAGAAAAGAATGTTTTCCTTTTACGTACACTTCCTGCACATTGGAGGTTCGCAAGAGCTGGAACAGCAAAGTCACATGTTGTATGTTTTTCCACAGACAGAGCTCGGTGGCCCAGTGTTATGCACCGCGCTGCAGGATGAAAAGCCTATTAGGAGACTCTCTCCGAGTTAATTCGGCCCCGCTGCTCCCCGCGCCGCTATAATGAGAAGTGCCTCTTCACTTAACCTCAGAGAAACGCTGACACAGGCAGCTCTCGAGCCTCGCCGGGGACCGTTTCAGCTCTGAAATGGGCGTTCTTTGAAACCTGGCAAAACTTCTGTGAAAACTTAAAGGGTGCTTGGCTGAAACTTTTTTTCCACACCGACAGGAACTGTCGCCGCATAAGCAGCTCCCCGCAGTGTGCGGTGGGAACAACTTCTTTTTTCTTCCGGCAAAATGTCTCTTTAATATGCCACCTGTCTTGATGAGCTTTAACGAGATTTTTTATTTGTATTTGTATTTTTTTTTTTTAGGAGCACACGCAGCGAAAAGCAAACACAAGTCTTTATTGTCTCTGTTGCCGGAGCTCTCAGGCTGCAGGGTGTTTGTTTTAAAGTCCACAGGAGGAAATCTTTTTACTGGGGCGTCTCTGGAGAGTCTGTGGCCGCAATGAATAATAGATGAACTGTATTTCTGGCTTTGTTCGGATGGAAAGATAGCAGCAATTACATGGGCCTCTGCGGCGGAGGGTAGAAGAGAAGCTAACTTTTGCTAATAATAGCTCGGGAGACGATGCAGTATGTCAAAATCCCCCGCCCCCAAAAAAGGAAACGTGTTGGCAAAACATGGCAAACATTTGATTATCAACCATTAAAAATCTATGTATATAGACCAGATGTGGAAGCAAACGTGAGGACTTCCCAGAGTGCACAGTAATCCCCAGTGATGAGCTGGATAACAAATGGATACTGTCATTGATCTACATTTGACTGACGAGTCCAGTTTGTGTAAAGATCCTTCAGTGGAGAGAAGGAGGGACGGTCTCTTTCAGGGATACAGAGGCGACTCTTGCTCAACCAGCCAGTCAGAGCTCTGCAGCTGAGGATGAGGGGGAGAATGGAAAGTAGCGGACAATTAACCTCTGACTTTCTTTAGAAGGGAATGACGTGTTGAAGTGAAACGCCGCGAGCGAATGCTGTCGACTGTCTGCGAGATGGTGAATGAAAGGAGAGCTCAGCTGTCAGGAGATTAAGAGACAGATATTTAGAACTGACTAACCAAGCGTCCGGTTCTCCTCATTTCCTTTTTCCTTTTTTCTTTCTTTTAACATGTATCAGGTGATTCCAAAAATTGAGATTTTTACAGAATCATTATTTCTTTGCCTATATATATATATATATGTATATATATTTATATATATATATTTATATATATATTTATATATATCTTGTGAGGTCTATGTTTAAAATGTTTCGTAGTGAAGGGCGACTTGGTCCTGCATCCAGCAATAAATTAAATCCATTATATTTATATATATATTTATATTTATCTTGTGAGATCTATGTTTAAAATGTTTCGTAGTGAAGGGCGACTTGGTCCTGCATCCAGCAGTAAATGAAATCCATTAGGAAGAGCCCCTTCACCAAGATGTCTTATTTCACTTTCTGTCTGTCTTCCAGCTCTGAGGATAAATGGGGCATCTATAAATAAGCAGACGGAGCTGGTATTCAAGACAGGCTGAACGCAGGTCTGACTCCCGCAGGAGAATCCAGACCGTCTGGAGATCATCGCACGTCTCCCTCAGTCTCATTGAGAGCTCATCTAGAACAGGCCCAAGGCACAGGGTGAGACCTGGGATTGACGCTGTTTGAAGTCGGGGGGTGTTACAGCGGAGCAGAAGTCGCAGCGATGGGAAGATACTGGGGTTCAGTGCTTGGAGGCTTTTTATCCGGCGGACTGTAAAGATCTGTTGGTCCGGGGCATGAGAAAATAACAGCTGTAGGGAGTGTGGACAAGCAGAAGTTCAATCAATAACTTCAAGGAAAAAAAAAAAAATGAATCTTTGAGGTGAGATCTTGTGAAATGAAAAAAAATTAATTCAATGATGATATGAAAAAGTAATTGGTTGGCATTTGGGGAAATGCTCTAATGTAAAACGACACATATATAATCATCCATATTGTTCAGGTGATGTTCTGAAAAGCAGCAATCCTCTTTTCATCTTTTGGAGCTCCACCTATTAAAGGTAGCTTGCATGAAATTCATAGACAGTCGACAGACCGCCGCTACCAGATTCTATCAGCCCTGATTAGTTCTTTATTATTGGCTCTTTAACATTGTCATCAGAAAACGATTGTCATCAGAAACATAAAATCAGTGCCCTTCTGATGGCTCCGTGTAATCTGGCTGAAAGTCTGAGGCTGCATGTCTCAGGTAAAACAAAAAGTCAGCATCCTCACCAGCTCATGACGCATGTAGAAGTTATGAAAAGAAAGTATTTGATGGAAACTATAGAAAAACATACATGGGCAAACTAAACTGAGGTTATAGTTGTGCTTCGTGGTTCATATGTCCAAAGAAAAGCACACCTTTTACGTTAAAGTTACAAGAGAAAAGGACGAAGACGTACTGAAATTTGGCAACAGGTTCGACCCGGCTTGCTGGAGTGTCAAGGAGTTGATAAAGTTGCCCAAAGCTCCGATACAGTTGCATCCAGGAGCAACTCACGTGCCGTGAATGTCCTGGCCCTCGTTGGACCTCAGTGTTAAGTACTGAAACCTGCAAAATAAGATAATCAGCTACCCCTAGCTCCCAATACACTGATTGGTCTTGGAGGCACAGGCGCATGAAGAGGATCCCCACGGATTGCTTTAATGGCTCTTCTGCTGTATGAAATATGGATGTGTTGGACTGACCGACATCAGGTGGGCTGTTCGGAGGGAAAAAAAAAAAAACAGCTAAACGGCGGATAAAGAGGAGAGATTCCACCACGCCCAGCCGAGGGCTTACGGAGGAAATAAAGAGGACACTAACTAGCCCCCAGCATCCCGAGGAGCTGTCACATTAATGCAGTACACTCAGACAAAATGTTCAGAGTACATAATTCCCTGGCCTCTCCAGTTTCCTGGCACTGCAGTGAGAGAGAGAAAACAAATGTAAAGGGTTTCTTTAAAGAGCAAGCAATCACCAAAGGGGATTGTTTTAAATGTGGAGTGTTGCACCAGGGGCATCTGATAACAGCCCTTTCAGATCTTGAGTGTTCACATGTTTCGCCCTGTGTGTGTGCGTGCGTGCGTGTGTGTGTGTGTGTGAGATGATAAGGGATCATAAGGGATTTAGGCCATTGTTTTCTAGGTTATACCTAAAAGCCTCCTGTCTGTCTAAAACACATTTGGATTATTTAAAATATTAGCACAAAAATAAGTGATCATGTGTCTCTCTCTCTCTCTCTCTCTCTCTCTCTCTCTCTGTCTGTCTCTCTGTCAACCCCCCGAAAATGCAAAAGAGTCCATATTGCCCAAAAATAAAAATAAAAATGATGTCGATTTAAACTCATTAACAACGATCTTTGAATTTTCCTGTGAAGGTAAAAATGTCCATTATTTTCCCATTACTACTGCACTGAATATGTCAATCAAAATACATGTGTGTATGTATATATTCCCTATTGATTAAATGTTGAAGACTCTCAGTGGAATTGTGCGATTGGCCTCAAACTATTTCTTGAAAGCAAAACAAAACCACTCTTTGTCACTCGGGCTGCCTCATTATCTCGTAACGTCTGGGGAAATCACATTAGTATTACAACGCACCAGAGGAAGCGTAAACTGGTACACTCGGTTTATGTTTTGGTTTTTTTGTTTTCGATGTGGTGTTCTCCATGAATTTTTTAAAGAGGTGCCCGTCTCACTGACACTGGATCCTGCGGTAAAGTTTAGGTGGCGACGACTGACTCGTATTCGTTGTAAAAAAAAGAAAAAAACAAGACATAAACAAAAACAGTTCAAGGTTGTTAACTGTTGTTGACTGAACAATGGAGCCCGTTCAACTCTTTCCATTTATTGCGCCTCTGATTTATTTTAGTCTCTTTGTGGGAGATGCTAATTTTGTGCCACGCTGGTTATGTGTGAAACGCTGGCACAATGCATTTACGTGCTGGCACGGGGCACCAGAACAAAGACCCACCGCAACACAATGCCTTCTGTTGTTTTGCAGGATTTAATGGCGCAAACATGCATACACACGCTCGCACAATAATCTAACCAACCAGTAATCCACAATCAAACAATGAATCCATATGAACATTTGCATGAATGGTGAAAGAATGGCAGGAACAAGCCTTGCCTGTTCTTACTAACAATTGTCTGATTAGCCATTTGTGTATCCCGAAAAAAAAATCATTTTTTTTCGGGATGAATTTTGCTTCAGGCTTGGTTTGTCTTCACTGTACATGAGTGGATTTAGAGTGTGTGTGTGTGTGTGTGTGTGTGTGTGTGGTCTTGTCTGTCTAATGTGATGAAAAATGTTTTTTTAAGTCTATTTTTATATTAGACAGACACAGCAAACACAACTACCCCCCCCCCCCCCACACACACACACACACACACACACACACACTCTAAATCCACTCATGTACAGTGAAGACAAACCAAGCCTGAAGCAAAATTCATCCCGAAAAAAAATGATCTTTTCCTTTTCATCACCCTGAGCCAAGTTGCTCAGGAGCTGATTTGACTCTGCACAGTAAACATGAGGCTGACCTTTTATAGTGAAGTGAAAACGCTGGAGATTAAAAATTTGCAATGCAAATTTCAACCGCAGGGCCCAGTTGCATGACTGTGAAGGACACCTACAATCGGCTGTGAGAAAAGTAAAAACCGATCCAAATTGTATTCACATTCCTCTCATTTATTCTGCCTGTGGCCGGCCCATCACAGCTCCTTGACCGATTGTTGTTGTCGGCTCAGCCGTTCAGAGCCCGGGAACGGCCAGTTGTCGCTTAATTTCCACTGCATTGATAAAAAAATTGTTTGTATAATTAACGGAGACTCCTGCATACTGAGCTTTTCACCGTTGGAATCTCTGGATATAATGAGCCTTTTCAGTGCATGCACAGAAATAAAAAATAAAAAAACTCTCCCCATCCTCATGTCGCTTGCAAATTCCCCAGGATTGGAGGAATATAAATATGCTATTACAGTCTAAGAGCCATCACTTGAATGACAAGGTGAGCACAGGGGCTCTTCACATGCGCATTTAGATTTGGAGGATTTCCGACTAGATTACTGGGAAGCAGGTGTGATCTTCAGCTCACCCGCAACCCCCGCGCGCAGTGCAGGTGGAAGCATCTCTCGGAGCATAGAGAGTGTCTCCGAGCTGCCAAGGAGGCTGTGACTGAAGTTCACTCTCTCACACTCTCAAAGACAACTACTGCAGGGAGGCTTCCAGGTTTTTTCCTTTTGTGACCCAACATTTTTCTGCTCTGCTTGGCAGAAGTCGCACCTGCGTTCGTGCAGCAGTGCCCAAGCAGATGTCACCTCCTTGTTTGTATTGGGAAAACGGAAATTTAGCACCACGGGGCGACTGATTAGCTCAAGAAAACGAAAATCTACACACTTTGCACTCAATGAGTTTCTGCATTAATTAAAAAGAGCTGAGTGACTACAAGGTGGTGAGGTAGTTATATATGACTTACCTCAGAAGAGTATTTCAGTTGACAGGGTGTTAGGGTGTGAGTCCAGGGCTGGCCCCTTGAACGTCCTGGGGCCCCCCCAAAAAAAGCAGATGGGTTTGTAATTATTAAGGAAGGAATAAACATTACTCAGATTGCAGGCTGTGACAGTGTGAAAAGAAAAGTGTGAGGAGGACACGTCCCCTTAGAAAAATTGTCAATTCTCTTCCATTCCATTCAATTTTGAATCCCAGCGTTCTTTATCTCAAGGCAACTCACATGGTAAAGCCTCGGCCTTACAGTTTCATAGAGAGATCACCCACTGACTGAGAAATGTAAGCTCTGTGTAAAATCCTACAGTGAGGCAAGTTCCTGCAGAGGATGACATTACATTACTATGTATCCAATCTTTTTTTTTTCAAATTTCCATTTGATGAAAACTGTAAGTGTGCAGAAGAACCATTTTCTTGTATGATTGCTGCTATTTTCCCACCCCCTAATGTGACACGCTGTTTGTTTTCTGACGCTGATGCATTTCAGTCCGATGTGGCCAGTGACGTCCTGTGACTGATGTGGAACTTCACTGACCCTTGAGACTCTCCGTTTGATGAGAAGCTCTTATCTCTGTCAACACAAGGCCCGCAAATGAACAGCTACATGGAGAGGTTTTTTTGAACAGTCTTGTGTGTCATCAACAGTAAGAATGATGGTTGGACCACAGCCCGTGTGCGCACACACACACACACACACACACACACACACACACACACACTCTGATAGATTTTCTTTTGTCTTGCTTCACGCTTTTCTGTCTTTCTTTCTTATTTCAGTCGGAAGTCAGATTCTGTCCACAGTTGTACAACAACACTCGCTGTAATGATGTATGTCCATGCCTGCTTTCGGGTCGCTGCATCAATCCTGGTTTTCCTGCTCCTTCTTTTCAACCTCTCGAAGAATTGATCCATCCATTGAGTCGAGGGGTGTGCGCTCCTTATCTCCTGTCTTTATTGTCTCGTCCACACATTGTTCACGTATCACTCCCGGGCTGCTAGAGTATGTGGGTCAGTGTTACTTACTTGAGCTGTCGGGTTGCCTTGGACGCCACCTGATCTTTACAGTGGACATTTGGGAAATAATATGCTCATGCAAGTGTAATTTGAGTGGAGCGTCCCCTGCAGCCTGTTACCAGTAACCCTGTAAGGCTGCAGGATGCGGCGATGAAATGGCGACCGCAGACAGAGGACTCAGAATCTTCCTGCTCTCCCGTAACCTTGCGGCCTACTTTCAGTGAGACAGAAACTGACGCCGCCTCTTTGGTCGGATTGTTCACACAGGTTCAACGTGGGAGACAAACTTCAAAGCCAGCGAACAGTGTGTCGCGTGTGATTACATCACAGATGGTCATATTTGAAGAAAAATGCAGAATTTTGGGACTCAAGGTGTGATAGCAGTGAATATTTGAAGTGAGCTATGACCTCTGGTGTGATCCTGCATATGAACTAGCGCCAGAAGAACTATTTAAGATTATGCAAAGAGCTGCATGTTTTGTCTCCTTTTTAATTAGTTTCTCCCTCAAATATGTACATATTTTAAAAAAGACTTCCGTTTAAGCAGTCATCAAAGAACGGGAGCAGAACACTCGGCTCTTCAACTGTATTTGCAATATGCTGATAAAAGCAATGTTCTCAGTGTCTCCACTGCTGAATCACCACAGTATGCAGAACCCTGCTGTTCAAATGAGCCAGGAATTCATCGAAATGACCCGTCCCACAAAAGCAGCGGTTTTAAACTTAGCCGCACTTCAGGAACCCTGGAGGAGACTTTAATTCCCCCCCGGTGGCGACTGGCGCAGCCCCGGCCCACCGTTTACACAGCAGCGGCAGTAAACAGATGAGGTTTCTTTTCATTCGTTGGCAAGAGCAAACAAATGCCACTCATTTAGGATGTGGGATGTGAAAGGATAATTTAAATTATAATGCTGATTATTACTTAGTGATTACTCTAAATCTATTGTAATCTATCTATTGTTGACGTGCAAGACGTGAGTGGAAAAACATACCTTTTTTTTTATTTTTCCTAGTTAGTTTCATAAAACTCTGGCAGGTGATGAACTTAGCTTAGCATAAAGACTGGAGGAGGGCAACAGCTTACAAGTACTTGTACATTTTAAAATTAAGATAGCATCTTAATTTCACAAACAGGGGGGGGGGGAAGTGTAACTAAAGGTCACTGCTCCCGACTGCTGTTTTTTCTACTAATAGTTAAAGCACATAATTACTTTATAGATTGAAAAAAATAAAATTAAACATTTCTCATTTAGATTGTGTTTTGATTGATTTGTTAATCTTTGAGTTGTTGTCAGTTTGAAGTTCAGACAGAGGCAATCCGCAACTCTGCGAACTGATAACATTAAATTACGTAAATTATGTGCCAGGACATAAATACATTTTTATCTACACCCGGTTCCCCGCTGCTCATGTTACCGCTCTTGCTCTGGAGAACATTAGTCACTCTTGTACGGTGGGTCAGTCTTCATCTAATTACAGGCCGCTGGAAACAGGATCTGGTAGGTGATCGCACATACAGTACATGGACACATGCGCCTGTGCACGCATCGTCGCCCTTGAACTGAAGTTCACTCAGAAACACACACACACTCACACAGAAACAAGAGCATGGTGTCATGTTGGGTCACTGTGCAGCTGCAGTGTGTCTCGTGGGGACTGCTGCAGAGGGCAGGAGTTCAGCTCATGACAGTTTACATAGCGGGTGATAGACAGGCGGTACATTATATTGATGGTTTTTCGCTGAAGCACAATCAACTCTAAGTAAACTTAAAAGTTGCTCTCCCGTCAACCACCAGGTCTGATTTAGTTTCATAACTAACTCTTATGTTTGGATATATCCATCAATCGTGAGTGTTGATATCCCATAGAGCACTTTATAGCTTTACTTTTTACAAGCTTATGTTTAAGTGCAATATCACACAGTGGAATAAAATCACAAAATATCAACTGAAAAAACTCTGGTTACGATTAAGAGCTTGTTTGGGAACGGTGGAGGAGCCCAGGAGAAACAAAAGCTGTGAGCATATGGTCGAAGAGAAAATAATCTAAAGGGAACGAAAGAAGCAAAGGCCCAAAGAATATCAAAGCGTCCACTGTCAAATAAGCTCACAGAAACATGAAGGAGATGATCGATGCGAAAGCTTTGAATGCTCGAAGGATGCAGGAATAAAAAGAGACCAAAATCTGACAATCGCTGACATTGGACGAGAGGCGGGGTTCACCCTGGACAGGTCGCCAGCCTATCGCAGGGCCACATACAGAGACGGACAACCATTCAATCTCACCTTCACACCTACGGTCAGTTTAGAGTCTCCCATTAACCTAACCCCATTCTGCATGTCTCTGGACTGTGGGAGGAAGCCGGGGAACCCGGAGAGAACCCACGCATACACGGGGAGAACATGCAAACTCCACACAGAAAGGCCCTGGTTGGTTTGAACCGGGATTCGAACACAGAACCTTCTTGCTGTGACGCAAAAGTGCTAACCACCATGAAGATTAGTCTGTGAGCAATAAACATCATATTTTAATGTTGCTACTGGTCGGATAAAAACATTTTACATTACCTAAAAACACTTTGGCGAGACAGTCTCTTCACTTTCCCGGCTCAACGAGAGCATAAACATGCAGGGTCATCTTGGAGCATCGGTTTTCTTTTACGGCAGATTTCAGAGACGAGCGCTGGCACATTGGAATAATGAGTATTGCATTACAGCAGTTTGATGCGCTGGAACGCAGGTGCAGAATATGAGCAGGATATTGTAAAGCCTTGGTTTAAAAAGCCAGACACACCAGTGATATTTCGCTAAAGTCCCGATACATTCACAGATATTGTACAGATTTGAAGGATCATTCATCTCCACTCTTTATTGCAGAGAGTTCGATGTGAACATTGAGTATATCCTCCTATCTGTCCACATGCCTATTCAAGGAAGATGCCTTTAGCATGAAGACAGGAAATCAACTTTAAAGCACACTGATTTACACATTCGATATCATTTGTTTAATCCATACAAAAATTTTGAAAAATAAATATGTAATATCCACAATCTACATTTCATTTTCACAACTCATTATTTCTCCACCATTTCAGGGGACCATTGCTCAGGGGGTAGAGCACAAGGTTGGCAGTTCTACCGCGGCTCCCCTGAACCCAGGTTGTGTCAGTGAAGGCATCTGGCGTGAAAAAAAAACCCTAAGCCACATTAAATATGTAGATGGTGAGTTTCTATGGCGACCCCTCATGGGAGCAGCCAAAAGACAAACAATGTTAAAAATCCACCATTTAATCTATTGTCACTCAGTAGACCTGCATGTTATCATTAACATAATTTCAGCATTATTTTAACATTATCTGTGAAATACTAAATACAAAAAAAAAACAACAACACAGTTATGACATGCTTCGGATCACCAGTCGCAGGTTCAATATCCTTGAGCAAGACACAAAGACCTTCCCTGCAGTCCACCCATTGTCTCAACAGCAATGCACAATTTGTCCTTGAGGAAGGGGAGGAAAAGATTCACCTTTGACATGAGATCGCAGTTGTTCAGTTACGATCCGAACACGGGTTAAGACTAGAAATAGCATTTCAATCGACCAGATAATTCAATCTCCCTGACAGATGTTGGCAATTGATTAAAAATCTAGTTTGGACCGTTCAATTGATGAGGAGAGGAGTGAAAAAAACGCTTGACCGCTTGTCAAGTCTTTTTATGTATACAGCACATTTAAAAACACAAAATGTCTAACACAATACAGTGGACAGCTAAAATATATATATATATAAAAGACTGAATACAAGGAATCACAACAAGAGGCGAGGGAACTCAGACTGCAAGGGAGTAACTGGAATGTCAATTTAAACTGTTTGGCAATCTGTGCAATGCTTTAAAAGACAAAACATTTTTAAAATCAATACTGTTTTTGAAGGGAGCAAGAAGGAACCTGTAGTTAAGCACACAGAAATAAAACGGGCAATGTGGAGTCTCCAGTTATCCTGGCTTATTCTCCCCGTGACCTGCATGTCTTTTGGACATGTCTTTGGACATGCAGGTCACAGAGACAATATGCTCTCTAAATGTGAGCAGACCTTGCTGACCACTGCACAATAGGTGCTGCCTATACGCCCTGACGAGCCGGAGGGGCCACCGGGAGCAGATCTTGGTTGGTCGTAGCAATTATTCGAAACAATAACTTTGAAAGGCCAAAATGGAAAGTGGTGACATGTGAACAGCAGTCAAACATCAGTCAGTCGGCCCTAAGCGATGGATAAATGCAGTTCGCAACGGTGGGGCGATGACCTACGTCGCCCATGGCCGATATGAGGGGCGTCGGGTTCAGATTAATCTGGCAATATGCATTTTAATGTCAAGTGTAGGGATTCATCAAAAGCCATTTTAAGGCCATGAATGGATTTTATTCTGTGTATGAAATAAGTAAAATTTGTGATTTTGAGGAAAATAAATAGTTTTTTGGGGGTTTAATCAATGAGGACATTTAATAAGGTTCCCCATAGCCTTGGAAGTAAGGCTGCTGTAGGTCACTAGTTCTCCAGACGTGCTAAGCAATTCTAACCTTTTTGAGTAAAGAAAAACACACTTCTGTCAATTCCTTTCAATTTATCTTTATCAAAAATCCACTCTACAAACCGTTAAAATGCTAAGTACCTCTCATCAGAACCTCAAGCAATAAATGAGGCTGACAGACCTGCACATGCCTCGTCACAGTACGTTGCTAAGCTATGATTGGAAAATCCCTGTCAGGGGAAAGGGGTTTAACAGCCAGTTGCATCACAGGATTCTTTTCTGTGTCTTTCTGCAACCCATTTTAATATTTAATATTTTCCTTTTTTATGCACCTGTGCCTTTATTGGATTTATTTTAATGATAAAGTCAGCAGTTTGTGTTTTATCTTCGTGAGCAGATTTGGTTTCCTATTTTCTGGAGAAGAAAAAAAACAAGAAACGTGACAGTTCCTGGAACTTGAGAACATCATGCAGCTATGACTTACTGGCCTTGAGTGAAGGTGCTGAATTTTTTAATATGACACCCTATACCTACACGTGCACTTCCGTTTCTGCTCTGTGTGAATTTTGTATTGGGTTTACTTGTGCGCCAATATGGAAGAGCAGTCAACTGACTGATGTTCACTCTCCTTCATTCTAAATCCATTTATTTGTTTGTTGCCTTTACAGTAATCACACAATACTAGTTTTTTTATTGTTTTTAAGAAGCATCTTCTTGACCAGACTGTGACCATTGTGTTAATGCCATGACTGACAACTTAACACATCTGTGTTGAAGCAAATTTTGTTTTGTCTACATTATTATATTACATACAGTACAGAAATGAAATGCATTAGTCGGTCTGACAAAGGATTTCATCTCAGTAAAATTAAAAGGTTTGTCTCATACAAATTGTAAACATTCACCCGCTCTCATTTATTAGATGCCCATTATGTTCGTGTGACCATTAGTTAGTGCATTCAATTTATAGTAGATTTATTTTTCTACGGTATGTCCTACGTTAACTGACAGTAAACGGTAACTCAACATTAATCAACTCCTCAGTACATGATTTTTGATAAATTTATGTTTTTTGATGTGTTTTCTGGTATTCAGAGAAGTTTTATCTTTACATGCTCCCGAGCTTGCACTGCACTGCACTGCTAAGTTTCCTTTTTTTGTCATATCTGTAGTTCACATAAAATTGACTTGACAACTTGATGGAAGCATTTCACTATGGCAAAGTAATATCAACATCCACTGGTCAAGAAAATGTGTTGCACTACCAAGAATCAGTCAATTACGGAACAGTCCTTTTAGATCTCATTTTTATCCAAGTCTTATATCTTTCAGTTTGTCCTCTGCTGTTGCTGATGACTGATTCTTCGCTAAGGTCATCTTGAAACTGATGTGAAACTTTTTTTTTACCAGTGGTTGTTGCTGAAAAAAGACGGTGACATGTTGCTTTTCCATCAACATGGAAAGATGGACTGTTGCAAATGGTCCCATTGAGGATTTCAATCATAGCCAGCTTGTACGTTATTGGATTTCACAGAGATATGGCAGATTTTTCATGGATGACCAAGATTTGAACCCTGCTTGGAAACATAAATTGATTGATTTGAATACATTGCCCAGTTTGTAGTGATCCTTTTTGATAAGTAAACCACAATGTAGAAATACTCTAACCCCTAACCCTCAATCTCCAACAGTGCCATTTAATTCATACAACGATCCAATTTCCAATTCTTGCACATAATTGTGATCAAAAAAGTAGCTGTGAAATTTAAATTGTAGTGAAGTTAAACCCGTATAATGAAACATAAATCAGCAAAAAAACAGATAAAAAAAATGATATTTGTCATGTGCCATTTTTTTTTTAAACATGCAAAAACTTTTTATTTGGAGCAGCATGTTCAATTTGAGTCGTGTTTCTGGCCACCTGGTGAATGTAAGTGTAATATTCACCCTCCCTTTGCTCCGTCTTGGTCTTCACTACCTCCTGCGGGAAATATGTGTCTTTTAAGCTGATAAATGCTCCACTATGTTCACCGTCTAGCCGCTAACAGAGGGTTTATAGCCCAATTTCACTGAAAAGAACAGCTTGCTGTTGCTGAAAGCAATGACAGCGGTGGGAGTGAACCAAAACAGGAAGGGTTGCAAGCTGGAAAAACCCAAGTCATTGTACTCAAAGAAGTTGTAAAGTTTCATAAAGCTGAACAGCAGAGTTCTCTATGCATTCAACACAATTGGCAATGACCCATTGTTATTGTACAAATTATGATAATAGTTGCTTAAAGTGCAGCACTGGAGCAAATGTACTCAGTGACACGTTCCAACACAACTGATCAGTTGTTCAATCAGTTCGATGACGGGAGGATTTCAGCAGGTTCTGTGTAGAAACCACCTGAGCCTGGTCGTATGTTTCAAAACATTTCATTATTAAAGCAAAAATAATCACCAAATACATGATTATTATATGCAAATACTTCTTTGGGTACCTGATGTCAAGCCAGCTGCGGGCGAGCACCGCAGCCAGAGTTCCCTGATTTTCCTGATGCTCTGAATACTGTTCCTTTATTCCTGAAACACACACACACACACACACACACACACACACACACATATCCACTGCTGTGTCAGTTGACAGGACTTGCAACCTGATTCCTGGGTTTCAGAAGACAACAAAGCACTAGCCGCTACCCACCTACCTGCCACTGATGAAAACATGGCAGACTCTCCTCATCGCCACTGGTCAGCACAGCACAATGGCTTCAGTTACACCACCTCTGCTCTCCGTCCGCCCTACTCCCCCCTCAAATGATTACATGGTGTGTGGAGGGAGAGACCCCATGCTTATCTTATTCAAAGAGGATTCTCCAAGAACGATTCCCCATGGGACATTTAATTTGGTCTCCGACTGTGGGACCCAATTAATTATTCATATTCAACACTGTACCGTGAAAAAAATACAACATACATTTTTACCTGCTGTCTTTGCTGTATCATTGGGGGTGTCGCGGCGATTTTCAAAACAGTGCATTGCTTTCTCTGACATTGACGTAGGTGCACATGTAACCGCACATTCATTGGTACCTCCTGGGTCCAGAGACGGAGCCAGGAGGTTTAGTTATTCGTTTTAGTTATTCGCTAGTCTCCAGATAAAGATAAAAAAATAAATAGGGTACACGGTATATGTCCAATAATAGGTGGAGGCTCATATGAGATAGTTATCTACCTCACTGCAAAACATTACTAAAGAAATTAGGATAGCGATTACAGCCCGCTTTGGCTGAAATTACATTTTGTGTCTCCCCATTCAAGACCAATGAACAATTTGCTCATTATGTTATCTAATGCAAGAGCATCAGGACAAGTTGTGTTTGTTATCATTGGATCGAAACCTGATTGTAATTATCTGATAATTATGAGCGATGGGGGAGACGGGATATAATGTGATTGTTGGCCTCCCACATCGGCGGACCGCCTGCTCGGGTGTGATGGTACCTGATGCAGCAATGACATCATCAGCAGTGGTCTTGTGGGATAACAGCAGGATAATATCTCAGATTGCAATTGCATGCATGCAGCATAGGCTGCAGTCTAATCGTCCTTTTTGATTAGAACGCCGATCTATACAATCAGCGTCTGAATGGAGTTGGGAGAACAGGATAAACAGGGGCTTTTGACACGATGGCTGTTCCAATAACCTCTCTTTTTTTATCTCTGGAAGATTTGAGCACAGACGTGCTGGTGTTGTTGTGATTCTCTGTGATAGTCCCGGAGCCGCTGTACAGCTGAGGTCCACCACACAAGCTGCAGGCTCAGTCATGAGGAAGAGGACGACCCCTTAAAAAAAGTAGCATCTGCTCACCTTATCTCAGAGTCTGAATCGGGAGACGCGAGTCTGCTCCTCGAGTTCTCATAGATGTGTTCACGTCAATCTGCTCCGTGTTATTGTCACTGCGTGACAAAAGGCGAGTTGAAGGCTTGGCAAACTGATCAATGTTGTACCGAATAAGCAGCAAATGAAGTACAGCGTTGATACAAATCATAAATACAGCGCTTCTCTATCACCCGTCCTTCACACACAGTCGTCAGCGGCGATCTGGGGCTCAGTTTGGTGGCCACAGACGCTCAGACATGTGGACTGGAGGAGTCAGAGGTCAAACCACCGACCCTCTGGTCAGTGGATGACCCGCTTCACCCCAATGACTGTATTCAGCACAGTTTCCCGGATAATCTATCTAGTCTACACATTCAGAGACCTCTTCCAGTTTGAGCGTCATCATTTCCATTTCTGTATATTGTGGTGTGGTTCCCCACCAGTCCCAGTGTCGGGTATAATAAGTTGTTACATAATGATAAAGTCTCGATAGTGATATGGTATATTGTGAGAAAGAATCACGGTGCACTGAAGTGCAGCAGCATCCACTACTGTAAGGGTATGACTTAAACTTCAATCATTGATCATGTCGATCAAAATGTAAGTTCCCTATCAGCACAGGAAACAGCCGGGACTGTTGTGGGAGGGGAAACGCATTGACGTTAGCTGAGTCATTTTGACAGAGGCAGATGTCGGCTTATTAGGAGCACCAGGGGGATTAGTCTTTCACTCTTTTGTCATTGAAAATATCAGTACACAGATCTACAGAGGGGAGTTAGATGTCTCTCTCTAAGCAGTTGTGTAATTCATATTCACAAAGCTCTGTCACACAACACTTCATCCACGTGGAATAATATGCTGAATGACTTGCCAGAAATACGAAAACTGTGATGAGTTAATCGGCACAGACCATAAGACAAAAAATGTTTTCTCTCCCATCGCCTGAAATTTTAAAAAAGTTTGAGAAGATTCCAACCGACGTGATGTCATATGTTAGAATCGATCATTACATATTCTTTCTGTTCTTGCTGAATAATGCTGCTTTAAAATTTTAAAATGTGTTCATTTGTGTTGCCGCTACTGTGTGTAATGTAAAGCAAATTGCATTTAACAAAGACGGCAAACATTCTTTTATTTTTAACCCAATGTGTCATTTATGGTGTTGAAGCCAAACTCCTTCCACACATTGCACTGAACCGTCTTGATCTGTCCTCCAGGAACCGATGTGGTTGTGTGTGTGTGTGTGTGTGTGTGTGTGTGTGTGCGTGTGTCATGGTGTGTTAGGCATTTTTTGTTAGCAAAGACAATAGCCTTGCTTAGTGATGCATTGACTGAGATGGAGAGTGTTTGAGCGTTTGTTGCAGATATACAGAATTCTAACGATCAAAGATAGATAGATATATTTTAGCCTATTTGAGAATAAAAAGGGACAGCCCTTGGACTTTTTGAAACAGTCTGGTTTGGCAAGGTATTTCATCTGTAAACTTCCACATTGAAAGCAGCCAAATGACAAGATTGTGAATGATAATGTGAAAGTCATTTAGCAAATTAAGACCCAACTTTGCTGCTCAGCTTTTAAGAGGAAATCGGATCCGATTCGGGTGCATGACAGACAATATTTAACACAGCATCAACTCCAAATCAACACTAATGTTACTCCATATCGGCTGGGTGTGGAAATAAGCAACTGTTTACTACCAAGTTCAATACATCCAGTTAAAAATTGAAGAAACGTTTTTTCCAATAACCCCAGGAGGTCACTTTTCTGCTTCTGCATTTTTATGGACCAGAAAAATCTAGTCGCTCGCAATGTCTCCTCACTGCATGTCTCTTTATAATTCACAGGCCACGAGAACCGATAAAAGATTGCTACATATACAAGAAGTCAGCCACAGCACAATAGAAATTGCTAAAGAATACCTGAAAGAATGAATCAATGAAGTAAAGTTGAAGCGAAATCAAGCTATTTGTTTACTTGGATGAATATCAGAGCCACAAGACTAGTTTATTAACTGCGGCCAAGCATATTATCAGACTGCAGACGGCCTTATTGTTACAAAGTCAATTTCCTTCACGCAGAGCAACTCTCAGCTTGGTCTCTTCAACTTTACGGCCCGCTGCTAATAAATCAAGTCCGTCTATCATCACGCGGGGAAATCAAACCAGTGAGAGACAATGACTCCGGCAGGTCTGCTCGGGAATAATAGCTTCTATGATAATGAATTGTTGTGCTCCGTGGCAGTAATTGCTTTCAAGTTTGTCATTGTCTCATTTCAGGAACGCACCATCATGTCCATGTGCCAGTTAATCTGGAGAGGGAGATCCGTCTGACAGCAAGTGCCGGGTGACTTCCTTTGACAAGATGACTCATGGCTGTTTTTGGATAAACACAGGACAGTCAGGATGATATGTTTTTGGAAGAGACCACCAGGATACAGCCAAGTAGGAATAACATTCTTCGTCTATGTTTCACAGTGGTATCGTGTTGAGTTCACTTCATCTCCATCGCCTCCCAAATCGCGTGCTTCACGAGGCCACATTTTACATTTCATTTCACAAATAGGAATCAATTGATTTTTACGAGAGAAAAAAAAGCTCATCACTCAAAGCATTTCCACATCAGGATATGAGACATTTGTCAAATAAATAACCAGTTCAAACGAAATAGAATGGAATCAAAATGACAGAGACGTAACCATGGCTGTCATATGAACTCTAGATTCCTGCAGAGCATCGGCCCATTGTCACCGTCGGACAGACGACAGCGAGGAAATGCGGAGGAATGCTGAGTCACCGGGCAAAAGATCCCCCCGACGATTGATTCATAACCACCGGAAGCGTCTGTGACCTGCAGCTCTTTGTACTTACAGGTATTCAGCCCGGCTTCATGATTGCCTTCTCTTTAGCTTTTATTGGTCAACAGGGAGCATTTCACCCCTCATACAGCAAATGTTTTCATCCTCGCCATAAAAACTATATAACTCTTGCCTCATTGCCTCCACTCCCATATTGAGCTGGTGCAGGTAATTTGCCCAGCAGTGCTTGTGATGAAACAATTCAGTTACAAGCTATTAACGGCCTGGACACACAATTTTCTACCTTGGCTTTATCCACCATTAACCGTGAGATTTCTTGTAACCTGATATAATAGAAGAGAAGAGGAAAAAGATGAAACATTATGAACACAAAGGGGGGGGTGGGGGGGTCTGTGGAATAAGGAAACTCGGCTGAACATCTCATAATTAAGACGTGGCATCTCGTAATTACAAGAAAAATATCTCAGGGATCTGCATTTAATATTTATGAAAATGACGGGGGTTGTAATTATGAGAAGAGGATCTGCATCTGCAGGCAGAGCAGAGTATGCTGTTCGCCATGATATTATAATGATAACGGAATATTTCTTGTGGTTGGATCGATGCGGTTCTACGTACTTCTGTACGTCCTATCAACTTTTGAATTCGCATGTGCTGACAGTTGTGGGCTTGTTTGCTCATGTTGCCTGACAATTGCATTGCTTAATAAATAATATATTGAAGGTTGTAAAAAACATATGGAAGCCTGCATTATTGAAAAGTGACAGGAAGAGAAAATGTGAGAAAGGGGCCGTATCAAAGACATCAATATTCAAACGCAGCGTCTCTGCGTGTCCGTTCATCTTGTATCAGCAGAGCGGATCTGAGGGCTTCGTTCCGCCGTGTCCGAGAGCCCGGTCATTCATGCCACAGGGCGAACATACGCACAGTGGACCTGTGGCCCTTTGGGAAAGAGACACCAGTCTTCTTCTCCATCCAAGATCACTGAAAGTAACTCAAAACCACCGACTGCGTCAGAGATAGGAAGCGGATGCGGCGGCAGCGAGAGATGGCAGGAGGAGTTTCAAAGAGCAAAAATCTTCAAAGCCGTATTGTTTTTGTACCGATATGCCACAAAGGTTTGGGTGATGTGAATGAACTCTCTCCCTTTAATAATGCAGGGGCCGAACACGGCAGCCTCAGAGCAAAAGTTTCTTCTGTCGTGAGAATAAAACACGCAATCATTAAAATGTTGCTGCTCTTGAAAGAGTCACTGTGAAAAGTGAAACATGGCAGTGGAGATATGCGACGACGGGAGCGGGGAGGAGGTGGCAAGATGCTAATTTTAGCGGGGTTACCCCCAGGTCAGTCATGAACTCTGGTAAAACAGGTCAAGCTTCTTTTTTCTGACAGTAATTATTAAGGTTTACTTAACACTCATATAGCTACGATAAGTTTGAGGTGGTTTCATTCACTATGGTCAACCTGCTCTCATGAGAGGTGATGGAAACTTGAAGCGTAGCTGCCTCACAACTTTTCCTTAGATGATTGAGATCATGTTGAAGATGATTGAGATCATTTGAAGATGATTGAGATCATCTTCAAATGAGAATTGAGAGGAGATATAGAAATGGCTGTGTGTGTGTGTGTGTGTGTGTGTGTGTGTGTGTGAGAGAGAGTGCGTGTGAGTGTGTGTGTGTGTGTGTGTGTGTGTGTGTGTGTACATGCGTGTGTTTACATTTACACATAGTCACCAATATAGTGCATATAGATTCAAGGAAAATATCCTGTAGTGCATAAATGTGTGTGTGTGTGTGCACGCTCGCGCGTGTGTGTGTGTGTGTGCACGCTCGCGTGTGTGTGTGTTGGGGGGGCATGTGTGTGTGCGATTTTGATGAATGCATCCTGACGGATGGTGTAGCCCCCCTAAGCCTGCCTCCACTGCCTCCCCAGCTCTCCTGTCATGGCTGAATATCGAGGTCAAACCACCTTTCATATTTGTTCCACACCACAAGGACACAACAAAGAAAACAAGTAAACACTCATCCCCTCACAATGGGGCTGATTTACTAATATCCTCTTTGATGACAAAAAATAAATGATGGTTACATCAGACTAGATAGAAGATATCTAGTACTATCTTTCCAGTTTCAGAGTGCCTAAATTATGGCCTTAGACATTGAATGTAATGACCTCCACATTTGATTATATATTTCATACAGTTCACACTTCAAATCTGATCAAAATTGCACTGGTGTTGTCTGTGATCTTGAGTTCAATCACAGTCGGACAAGTTGTCATTGAGACACCACTTGCATAAGTCTGATGGACACAACCTGATCCACAGTTCGGCCCCTCCTCTCCCTCCCTCTCGTCCGTCTCTCATCTCGATGGGCGAAACGCTGATCAGCAACGGGGCGGAGGTGGGACGTGAACGACGCCGGGGCACAGCCACGAGCTTATGGTCATGATGTCATTCCATTTAATTCCCTTGGCAGCTGTGCCAATTGTGCCTCTGACGAGGGAAAGCAACAGATTGTCTCGATTTCAGGAAAATGTGTCAAGAAAAGGAGAAGAGCAGTGTCATTCAGAGTTACTGCTTTTTACGCGTGTACATGGCATTTCCCTCATCAATCTGCCATGTCTGATTCATGTAAGATGGTTTTATACGTGTTTTGTTTTATCGTAAAACTCTGTCTTTGAACACAGTGTTCATAAACTTTGTACCCGTGGACAGTGGTGGGATGTATCTAGATGTATTTACTCTAACTTACTTTAAGTACTTTTTATTCAGTGGTAGTTGAATGCATGACTACTTGTGATGGATGAATGTTTGCAGTTTGTCTTGGTACTTTTTTTCTCAAGTAAAGGCGGATACTTCTGTCAACACTTCCTGCGCATGTCAGATAAATGACAGTGAACAGAACATCAGTCATTGACACAAAGACCAGGGTTTAGAGAGGTAGAGCACAAACTTAGAAAAAAAAATGCTAATTGAATTTCACTGATGATGATTAATTATCTCGTTTTTCACGCTGTACGTGAACATATTGCAGCAAATGGCATCCTTATGGTATGCAGACATAATGTGTGGTATATCTAAGCTAAATGAGACAGACCCTTCTCCTATTGGGTTATCAAATACATTTCACTTATCTTGGGATGACTAAGAAGAGTTCATTTGACTGGATATAAATTTACTGTATATATTCACATGTAAAAACTGGATATTCTGTCCGAAGCCTATAACAAGGTGTTGTTCCTGGGATGTCATGTGTGTGGATTAAGTACTGGTGAAAGGGCTGGGGCAATATGAATGGTTTTTAAAGCCATGAAAAGATCAGTCATAAAAGCCATAAAAAAGAAAGAGCTGCTTCCTGCGGGTGTGTTTGCTCTTCATTACTACTTCACAGCTGTCTGAACCTCTGGATGACAGGACAGGCTACGGAAGTGTCCTGCAGGAGCAGCAGCCTATAGATGAGATTTACCACCTAACCACAACGTCCTGCAGGTCAGGTCAGGGGCCCTCTGCTGCAGGTCATCCCTTACTGTCTGTCTGTGCCAACATTTCCCGTCACTCTCTGCTCTCTGTCTGTCCAAAGAAGGCAAAACACTGAACGGGAAATCTTCAAAAGGACCAAATCAGAGGTGAGGGACTTTTGCCGGTAAAGTTAAAAGATGAAAGTGAGACTGGAGGTTTTAAAAAAAAAAAAAAATATATATATATATATATATATATATATATATATATATATATATATATATATATATATATATATATCCTCCAACCCTGCAAAGTTTGTCTATTTGTGTGGCCCATGCTACACAAATGTCACCTTCAGGAAGATAGCGGAGTACTCTGTTCCTCTCAGTATGACAGCATTTTATTAGACAAATGATGACACACTTCACTGTTTAAAGGACAGTATACATTCAGATCAGGTCATCTGTACAGTACAAAGTAAAGAGAGATGTGGGAGAGGTGATGTATGACACCCAGTCGTGTGGCCTCACGTGTGTGTGTGTGTGTGTGTGTGTGTGTAGGCTTTCTATAGCAACAATTCCCCTAGCGGAAAAACACTCTGTAGCCTCATTGTGTCTGAGTTATTGATTTGCTCCTCGACATCTTTGGTCGTCTAGGACGGTTTACATTCCCTCTTTTCTTTCGCTCGACTGTGGCTGCCAAAGCAGAAATCCCCTTTGAAAATTTGGCCTCGATAACAAATGGAAAAATCACAGAAAAGAGTAACAGCTTTGACAGTTAAAAAGGACAGAGACGCCGGTATAAACAAGCTCAACTTTTTTCATCATTCTTTATGGCATTGGATTTTGTGCCTTTTCATCAAGTTTTGTGCTCCGTCCAAAGCCTCCTGCCGTCTGAGCCCTGGATCAAACTGCATAATAGTCCATGTGGTGCAGAGCAGGTGAGCTAGAGGAGTCACCGGGGTGGGGCGCAGTGCGTAAACACTTTTAATACTGCATTTGGCATCATGTAACTTAAGCTCCATGCGACACATTCCATTCACGTCTCCAAACTCGTCTTTGAATAAGCTATAAGGCGCTGAAATGACTGCATTTGAAGGAGAGCTGTCTTGATTGCACTGTCTGTAAGGCTGCCCTCATGTCTCACACCAAGTGGAAAGGCGGCACTGGATACACGTGAGGTTATCGAGCAGCAAAAAGGTTTCCTTTCTGAATCCCCCAGTGAGTCTTTACAAACATCTACCCTTCTAAGTGGATGGACAGGACACGTGGACGCTCTGAGTAAAGCCTTCCAGTAAACAACAGCTTCGACGACACTGAACCTTTTGAACTTATGGACACAGACTTCACTTGTCATGTAAATAAACACCTACACATCACTGTTTTTCTCTTTTTTTTCTTTTTTTTTGCAGAACAGGACAGGAACATATCACATCTCATATATGACAAAACACCGAGGCAGGGTGGACTGGTGCCATCAGAGACATGCCCTCCGCCCAAGTGTGCACGACCGAGTCACTGGATCCCTCCCACCACTGGCAAGGGGCTGCCCAGAAGCTCAGAGGACCCTGACCCTGACCCTGTGGGCTCCCCCGTGGAGAGGAGCCTCTGGGGCACAGAAGCTGAATGAAGGGTGGCATTATCATCAACACATCCAATTACACACGGGGAGACAAAGAGTTGGAGTCAGTGTAATCCATTGGGTGTGAACGGTGACATCGTGTCCAGGCTGATATCTGCCTCGCAGTCCTCCGGGTCACAAACCGAGTCGGTGGCGTTCTCGTTGTGGGAGAACTGCGAGATCCTGTCGAAGTTCTCCTCGTGCTCCATACATTCCACCACGTTGGGGATCATGTTGACGTAGGCGTTCGCGATTTCCTTGTGGATGAGGGTGTCTTGGTTGTATGAGACCAGCTCGTTGCTGATGTTCACTGTCTCGACCGGTGTGTTGGAGCAGAAGTAGCGACAGCCCAGGAGGCCGGCGAAGGCCTTCCTGAACTCGGCGTTGAAGGCGTAGATGATGGGGTTCAGGGAGGAGTTGGTCCAGCCGAACCACACGAAGACGTCGAACGTCGTCTCGCTGACGCACGGCAGCCCCGCGTCCCGGTCCGTGGCCGGCCTGTCGCAGAACGGCACCATGCAGTTCAGCACGAAGAAAGGTAACCAGCAGCACACAAAGACACCCATGATCACCGACAGAGTTTTGAACACTTTGGTTTCCCGTTTGATCGACGTCTTCAAGGTGTTGTGGTGTTGGCACTCGATTCTGTTAGTCCTGCAACTTTGCGCGTGTTCCGCCGCCCGCTCGAGGGAGGCGATTCTCCTAATTTGTATCTGTGCAATCCGGTATATTCGGGTGTACGTCACAATCATAATTGCCACGGGGATATAGAAACTTATCAAAGAGGAGGATATAGCGTACTCCCTGCTCAGGCTGGAGTCGCAGTTTTCCTCCACCTGCCAACTCGTGGAGGAGTTGTGCGCCCCAGCCATTTCGTCGGCGCTGGCTTTGTGCCAGTTTAACTGGACCGGGATGAATGAGATGAGCACAGACAACGTCCAAGTGATGCTTATCATGACGAAGGCAACTCGCTGGGTCATTTTCCTCTCGTAGCGGAAGGGGCTCGAGATTGCCCAGTATCTGTCCACACTGATAATGCAGAGGTTGAGGATGGAGGCAGTGGAGCACATAATGTCAAACGCGACCCAGACGTTACAGAAAGTACCGAACGGCCAGTACCCCGCCACCTCCGCCACAGCTTTCCATGGCATCACCAGGACGGCCACGAATAAATCCGATAGAGCCAGGGAGACGATGAAAATGTTGGTGACTTTGGTCCGCAGGTGCCGAAAGCGCAACACGGCGGCGCAAACCAGGATGTTCCCCAGCAGGGTCCACAGGATGAGCAGGGACAGCAGGCAGCCCGTCAGTGTGCGCACCACCATATCCTTCCCTCCGTCGCTTGTTGCCTCCGTTTCGGTGCTGTTCAACATAATCTCTCCTAGGGGTGCCGGCGCAGAGTCAATCCCCTGCACCGATGAGAGGTACTTCGCTGGGCTCTCCATGTGCCCCTTTCAAGTAAAACTGCAGTCCATTGCGCCGTGCGCGCGTACAGGCACAGTCATCAGCCACTCACCGCATAGTCCCCGTTGACCCGCTCGACTGCCAGCCTGGTGTGAAGTGGAGAGCAAACGGGAAGAGAGAAGTGAGAGCGCCAAAACCGAGCCGAGCGACGTGCCAGGTGCTCCAAGGGGCTGGAACGCAGCAGGCAGTGGCGAGCGCATGTTGCAGCCTGGCCCGTCCGGGTGTCCGTCCCTGCTGCCTCAGCGCATCTCTCTCTCAAAGATATCCTGAGTGCTATGAGGACGAGGAGGGAGTCCTTGGAGCCCGACACACACTAACCTGACCAGGGCTGGGTGCATACGCATCACACCTCCTCTGTGCGTGTTATTGCGCACAGCAGTGCACTGTTCCTCTGAGGGGGGTTTCTGTTGGAGGAAAATTGAGTAATTGTGTTATTCAAAACTCGAGTTCTGGAGCTATTTTATGATTGTGGATTATCCATCCCGTGGTGCGCATTATCCATGTTTGACATCACACAACACCACACTCCTGGAAGCGAAAATGTCTGCTTTTGTGCAGGAATGATTTAAAGCTTATCATTATATGTTATTTGTAAAAAAAAAATCATGATATCATCATGATTATCATGATAATAATAATAATAACAAACTTCTACACGCAGTAACAATAATCGTATGGATTGTAAACAGGCAACAGTTTACAATAATCACGTTTATTGTAAATGGAAAAGAGCCACACCGGCAGCTCTGTACGTGCTGTACAGAGCTGTCCATGGTGCTGAAAACACCAGACAGCCTGGAGCATTTTGCATTTCTTTCTATTTATCTATCTATCTATCTATCTATCTATCTATCTATCTATCTATCTATCTATCTATCCATCTATCTATCTATCTATCAATCTATCTATATAGCTATCTATCCATCTATCCATCTATCTATCTACCTATCTCAAACCTCCTACAGGATCATAATACTGTTTTACTGCCTCGAATAAGCACGAGTTTGATTCCCATAATTGCAGCACCACAGTCTGCTCCTCTCCTCTCGCTAAAGTAGGATTAGTCTAGTAAAGGTCACCCAAAACCCCCTTTTAGCACATTTTCAGCCTGATATCAAAGGCCACAGGAAAAGTTTTATTGCGTGCGCCTAAATTGAAAAAACAGAAGAACAAAAATCGCAGGGGGCATAACACATGTCTGTCTCCGAGTATCAGTGAGCATTAGAGGTGGTTTTCCCTCCGACCACCGCAGACTGGAGGTCGTGGCTCGCACACTCTTTTTTCCAGAGTTGCCCGGACAGGTGAGTCACATTCACACTCGCAGCGGGCACGTCGAGCCAGGGGATCCGCGCCATGTGTTGTCGTGTGTGTGTGTGTGTGTGGACACAGCAGCCGTTTCCGGCTCTGAGACGTCACGGGTATTTTTAGACCCGTCTGCGTGCCTGTCAAATCGTTGTGACACTACGTCAAAAATAATCCCCCGACGCCAAATTCTCTGGACTAACCTATAATCTCGGGATGTCGTGTCACGAGGCAAAAAACAACCTGCGTCGGACACAGCGTTTACCCCGCTCCACACAGATGTTGCTACAGATGTTCCCACATGCCATTGAATTAATATGCTCAGATTCAAATGGCTGTGGCCACGGGAGGTGCATGGCTACAGTGCGTTCATGTGGAATGCCGTTGCTCCATTTGAATTCAAGAGAACCACTGACCATTATTGCATCAATATGAAGTCACAACCTGGAGAAAGGATGTTTTCATTTTAAATATTTTTGTGTCTATTTTAACTACTTCTGTATTTAGTTTTCGTGAAGAGCAGTTGGACTATTAAAGATGTCATAACACGAAAACCAAAGGTCCTTTGGAGTGCAGGGGGCGCTCCCGGGGACCTTCTTTGACACTGTGGTGGCATCAGCCATGTTCTATGGAGTGGTCTGCTGGAGCAGCAGCATGTCAACAGCTGACAGGAGAATAGACAGACTGATCAGGAAGGCCAGCTCTGTCCTGGGATGCCCCTTGGACACGGTGCAGGTGGTGGGAGACGGGAGGAGAGAGTGATGGACAACGACTCCCACCCCATGCAGGACACTGTCTCTGCACTGAACAACTCCTTCAGCGACCGGCTCCTTCACCCTAAGTGTGTGAAGGAGCGGTGTGGCCTGTCCGTCCTGCTGCTGTGACACTGTACAACCAGCACTGCTCCCAATAGAACACACACACTCACACACACACACAGGACTCAACCACTGTGAAATAATGAACGGTTCAATAACCAACTGTGCAATATTTATAGTTATTCCCCATGTGCAACTGTTGCTAAGGCTCTGTACATATTATTTTTACATTTTGTTATATTTTGTACATACATACTGTTTAAAAAAAATCCCTGTAAATTTCTTTCTATTCTGCTATTTCTCCTATATTCTGTCCACTGTGCCCCCCCCCCCCCCCCCCCCCCCCCCCCCCATTGTGGGACGAATAAAGGAATATCTTATCTTATCTTAAAGCTGTGCCAGACCCCAATAGTGCAGGAGCTTTTCAAGCGTCCTAGCGAACTCTTAAAAATACATAAAGACATAGCGCCATCCTGTGGTACACGGGATTATTACAAATGCACCTGATCTAAAGAAATTTTGTTAAAAAGTAAAAATGACAAAAAGACAGATAACGTAAGAGCAGTAGAGAGTGAAGAGATATGAAAGGTCTTCTGTATGAAAGGGGAAACTATTGGTGTTTATTTCAATAGGCAAAAGATATACATCCATCACTATTGTACATATCATTTCACATGAGCACCATTTCATTGGAATTTCACAAAATCGTATCACAGTTTTTCTGAATGATTCTGATCAGCAGTATTTACAGAGAATATTGCAGTTGGCACCTAAAAAAACAAACAAGGATTTGACCACAACTTGGCACATGGCGAGGAGGACACATACAGCAGATGGCACCAGATTGAGAACTTAGTGGAAATCTGACTGAGATTATACAATGTACAGTACAACCATACAGTACGTGTGTGCTTTATCTCAAGAAGGGATGTCACAGACTGCGATGGTTTTTATTGCCGATTCTTCTGGCGTAAACATATGATCTCTGGTCTGGTATTGCATTTGACATCGTGCCAGCATGTCGGTGTAATGATCCTGGAACTGCTGACGTACGAGATTCATATTTTTTTAACGATATAGATGCACCTGATTTGAACAATGTTAAACCCGGAACCTTTTCATGATAACAGCCATGAACTTTTCAATATAATGAGGATGCAAATTCAATATAATGTGGATTTAAATTCGAAAACAATGCTACCCAGTAACATAATTGTATCATTAGCTTCCATTAAATGTGACAGCGCAGAGAATCAGGAAGCAGGAAGACAGTGATGTACCTAGAATGACTGAGAGATACAGGTGCAAGATCTGAGAACTAGTGTCCAACTCATAAATATTACTCAAAATATAGGCCTGTTTGTAATGGTGTGTTCAGACAAAACTCTTGGTCGCTGGACCGATTTTTTAGAGTAGCCCTCTCATTTTTTGGTTTAACTGCCGAGGTTGTGCAACGTGAAGTAATAACCGCGTAAATCTGTTGGTCTCCATATTTGATACGGACGTGTATTTGCATCTACTCGTGTCTTTGCATTGACTTTGCGCCGCAGAAAAAACATTCATCACATTTGGTCCGTACACACCGTGAGATTCTTACTTTTCTAAGTAAAGAAAATGAGAACCATATCCATATAAAGCAATGCACATTTCAAATGCAGATACAAATGTGTGTCAAGTGGTACATAAATGTCTCGTGGCTCTGTGAAATACAGTACCATTTTCTCATTAGATATATGAGACGGGTGTTTCGTTGGCTTGACTTGCACTTTTGAGATATGAAAATCAAGTGAGTATTGTCTATTCTATGCAGTTAGCTACTAATATGAAACAGTATAAAATTTGTGTAGTATATACAGTACATTTTTGCATGATCCGCCAGATAGAATAAAAATTCTACTGAAATGTGACTATAAACTGAAAGTAGACAGGTCTTTTGAAACCAAAGGTTCTGTCCATCACCATCTTCAAAGGTAATTCTTTAAGGGACGCAGGCGAAGGGCTTCATTTTCCTCCGCACTGAGAGGTCGGCGTTTTGTTTGTCTCCACGGCTCATTTTCGAGTCTGTTGGAGTGTGACCCCTGACTGCCTCCTGAACGGTTGACCTGCGCTGTGAGACACCCTTCGGGGAGCTGGCGGCGACGGGTATTCTTGTGCATGTCATCCAGGATTGTCAGTCATCGGCCAAATAGGTCAGACCCGGCGGAACACCTCGAAGAGGGAGGCAACTGAGTGCATGCGGTAGAAAAGGTTCAAAGGGATGGCAAAATTGAGAACTGTTGTCCATGTGCTGAAGCCGAAAGTCTCCTGTTCCAACCCATTGTCGTACTGTGGCCGGCAGCCAAAGGCGGGGAGGATCCACAGCTGAGCGAGAGAGAGAAAATTAATTTAACCCGTATTCACGATTTTCCTGCCACTTGGCAGAATCCTTATAGTTGTAAACTCCAGAGTGACAGGTTATCACCTTATAAAGTAGCCGGAGCTACATCTTTTTGCAAATGTAGGCATCCATCGGACACAGAGCAACATTAGCATTCATTTGACAGTGTGTTAGGATAAATGTTAGTCTACTGTTCACCCTCCTCTTTGCTCTGTTTTAGTCTTCGTCATCCGGTCTCTAAGTTTGATTGGTAGTGCCGCCACAGCAGGTTTATCACAGTCTTTCTCTCAAAACAGCTTTTAGCCATGTCTAGACAAATAAGATGGATGGGAGTGATGGGACTGAACCAGAGCAGTGTAGATGCAGGTCATAAAACCCAAATAATGAGCTGAAAGGCGCTAAAACACTGAAGACCTGAGGAAAACTGAAGGGCCAGGTGATAATGCTCTATGGGGGGGGGGGGGGGGGGGGGATTATAGGAACATTAAGTAGAAATTTGGATGGGTAAATTAGATTTGGATTCACATGAGCATTTCTTATCATTTCGATTTTTTACACATGAGCTCACGATCAATCTCATTCAATTTATAGAAACTCGGTTATAAGTTGACATTACTCACCGAGATGTTGCACATGATGAGGAAGACGGAGAGGTTCTTAAGGATCAGCCTCTTTATGTTCGGTGGCTCCACCGCTTTGCTTCCCACGGGCAGCGGCACCTCCGATGGTTTCCTCGGACATCGGTACACCTGGCCGCTGTCCTCCTGCTCGTTCTCCATGGTGACGCAGGCCTTTTCCGGAGTCTCGTAGGCGCGGTTGATGATGCCGTTGTACGGCGGGGCCAAAGAGGAGGTGACGGAGAAGATTTCCGGAGCGGATGGTAGTTCTGGGTCCTCCCTTTCCCCATCCCCCTGCTGGCGGTAGAGAGACTCTATGATGAAGAGGTTCTGTATGTACTTCTCCAACACAATAAGCAGAGAGTAGAGGAAGTTTGTCCAGAGGTAAGGGGGGCTGCTGTTGGTACTCAGCACAGCCACGATGCTGCACCAGGACATAAGCCAGGAGCCGATGGAGGATCCAAACAGCAGTTCTGTGTCCAGCTGTCTTGACGGGTTCTTGGAGGTGTCCGGCGGAATGTGGTGTGCTCTGTATATGAGTAGACCCAAAGCACCCGCAATGCACATGAACAGCAGAATGACTATGCCGTAAATGTAGAACATGGAGATGGCCGACTGACGTGTCTGACGGGACTCCACATGGGTGATGTAGACCACCAGGATCCCTATGGTGCTGGCCAGGGCAAGCAGGCCCAGCAGAGGGCCCACGGACAGGCCCGGTGTTTTGGTGGACAGCCTTTTCCGGTTTGAAGAGAGGTCAATGGTGCGTCCGATGTTTTTCCACATCACAAAGAGCATGGCCGAGACAAAGATGTGGTACTCGATGTTGAAGGGATAGAGATAGTACAGGCTGCTGGTGAACATGGAGCAAGTGCTGGTGGTGCAGTTACACTGAGGCTCGGAGTGAACTGCAATACAAATGAAAACAGATGCAAAAGCATGAGAGATATAAAAGTACAACTGACAGCAACAAAAACAACTATTTTATGCTGCCCTACATTAACACTCACTTCTGTCAATCGTGAAAGACATTATAGAAATAAAAATAAAACACATCCGTCTGTTAAGATATAATACAGAACAGTGAGGCACCAAAAACATAAATATGAGAATAAAAAATGTTGCTCCAGTGCAATCCCATTTAGGCAGTTGAACACAATCTCTTCTGAAAACGACAACATTGAGCATGAGAGGCAGCATCGGAAGCACACGGTGATATAATCTAAAGCAGAGTTTTGCAACTTTTTCGACATGTTACAAAGCCGTGTCTCCTTTCATTCCCTTGTTGGTGCACACTGCATGTCTAGTTGTGACCAGTTCAACAATACGTGTTTTTTCCTTACTATTTAAAGATCCGAAAATTTATTAAGTTATTAATCTATTAAGTTCACACTAAATTCAAAACAAAGGACTGCCCTGTTAGCCACTTCTTGTGTTTTGGGGTTTTATGATATATCTCTCAACTGTGCTCCGAGGATGCCCCCTTTTCAGCTTCTCCTTGATAAATTTCAACTGAAATGTTTTTTGATTTGTGATGAGATAAGATAACCCCTTTATTGTCATTTCACAGGGACCCATACAATGAGATTGTGGGTGCCACAACTGAAGGTGCATTACAGATAAAAACAAGGATAAAAAACAAGAAATGATGAACTTAGAAGCAAATATAAGGGTCATTATTTTTGTGTGTTGCGAATTTAAAATTCCAATCGTGTTTTGTTTCTTTAAAAGGTACGTGTCATACGAGGTACAAAACTTTATAATAAATTTCCATTCTAGTCAAATGTTAAATTTCACTCCTTAGCTGAACACCTGAGCATCGTAGACGCTGGTGACAATACACTTTGTATACTTCCTGCACTCCTTGTAAAGTCCTACCCAACATATGATAGTAATGCTGTTGGCCTATAGAGATCATCTCAATGAAACCCCCCCTCCCTCCCTTTTACTATGGTCCTGCGCCCTTTAATTAAAACGGGAACAGTCAGGGTGCAGCCAGCCTCACAGTCAGCCGGATATGAGGAGGAGCAGCCGAACCCCCCAACCCTGGGCTTAGATGTATCAGTTACTGTAATTGCAGCACCCTTGGGAGAAAGCAGCCCTGGGACAAAGCCGTCTGAGGTCAAGTGGGGGGTTGCCAAGGAGGGTGGTAGTGGCTGAAGTGTGGGGAAAGGGCCGGGGGGGCCTCAGCACTAGCAACACTCTGTGTCTCCTGAAACCTAATAGAGAGACGTTCGACACAAACAAGCCCCGCTGGGCTAACCTCCCCTCCCCTCCCCTCGCAAACCCTCCTCCCTTTCCTTTTCCTTTTATCCATTGAAGTGAGAGCTCAAGTGGACTATTGTACTTTTCCTCCAGGTACAAGCCGGCAATCGACCCCTAGGCCCTTACCTATGGTGAGGTTTCCGTAGCCCAGGGCAGAGAGTCTTCTCATGTGGTTGTTCAGGAAGTGCTCGGACTCTGACATCACGCCGTTGCACCACAGGAGGAGGTTTGTAAAGACTGCATGGATTACACCAAATCTGATGGGACAAGCAGTTGCGCAAAAAATGTTGATGACCCATCCTCTGTTGGCATGTGACAGTGTTATGATAAAGTTTGTGCTGATGTGCATGTTTAATCACTTGTGAGAAAAGACTTCCCTTCAAGTGTTGTTAAAATGTAATATTCACATACCTCTCAAATGTTTCAAAGCTCTTGATGACATCCTTGATGTGAAACCACAGAAAATGCACCTATTACAGAGGAAAAAAAGACACAAAACGTTGAGGCCAAAGGGTATGATCGGAAATAGAGCTTATTAAAACACATTTTGTAAAATCAACTTAATAAGTACTTTTAAGTCCAGAGGGATTTCCTTTGTCATATGCAGTTACACTGACATGATAACATGGACAATGATGGGATTATATTGTTGCAGCAACTCTGTACTCGGCTCAGAAACAAAGAGCACATTATTTACAGACCTACCTGGTTAAGCGGTGCAGAGGGAAAAGACACAGTGTCTAACACTGCTGAAAGATTATCACTTTATTGAAAGTGGTGGTTGTAAACTTGCCTGCCCTATGGTGTGAGTTGCATGGATGACAGGATATACTCCGAGCACAGCCGACACACAAGACTGATAGCCGACATAATACCCAATTCGGAACGCGTCCATAATCAGTGAAAGGAGTGCAAGGAGAGTCAAACCACCTAGCGAGAAAAAACAAGATATGGAGATCACGTTTTCGTTCATTCATCAAATCACAAACAAGTTAATCTGCAAATTGTTTTAACAAGAGTATAACTGATTTGCCCTGTTGCCCTATTACGCATTTAATGCTGAAATCTTGTGCGTAATGACACACTCACCCCGTATCCAGCATGAGGTGGCGTGCACATCTTTCTCTGTCCGCGTGTTCTTCTGTCTCTCCCGCAGCAGGATGTACCACATCATCCAGATCAGCTGGAGGATCATGAGGCAGGTGACAAAGGACAGAAAGTGCTCTTCCTTGACGAAGGGGTCGTGGTGCGCAACGGCCAGCATCAACGCGGCCCCGATCAGCAGCAGGTTGGTCCCGTACTGGCCGCTCAGCATCTCCGCGTTCTTCCTCGGATACTCCCCTGACAAGCTGAGTTTTAACTTGGCGAACATCTTCTTGTCCTGCTCGGAGCTGGAGGACGAGGAGGAACTGTGGCAGTACTTGTTCAGACACATAATATCCAGGCCGCTGTGTTCCACCATGGTGGGAGACGTACAGAAATCGCAGCACCGAGGGAGCAGGCGAGTCGAAGTCGCGCGCTATAAGTGCATTTGAGGTACGTAACCTGTTGCTACGAGGTGTGGAGTCAGACGGATGAGTACCGTGCCAAACATGTTCATCCAATCTACAAGGTTCGGCTCAGTGGCCACGCATCGTTTCAGTGTCCGGTTTCGGTGAAGATGGACTTGGAATCGATGATATTGTCATCTCGAAGCCCTGAAACAGATATATGTGGCCGTGCGCCTCGCTGAGTCACTGAAAATGAGAGATTGCGTTTCAGGCTTTGGTGATCTCAGACCCCCGTCCTCTTGAAACCCCCATATGTTTCTGAGAAACCACTGGGCTTCCTGTGCCAACCATTCACCGCACACAGAAGCAAAAACACCAAGTACGGAATTATCCACAATAACAAAAAAAAAAAAAAAAGAGCTGCGCCCAAATCCACCCTTTTCAGAGCAGCTGCCAGCCAGTCTTTCCAAGTCTGCTGAAATTCTCTCCGGGTGGCTATCGGATGTTAAGGTCTACATGATAGAGAAGATGGCATTTCACAAACCTGCGATTTTTACAGACCGGGGGCAATGACCCTTTCTGATTTAATGCGCTTCAAATCCAAGTGCTACCTCCTTAAACATGTCCACTTGAGGTTGAGGTATGATGGTTAAAAACTTTGCTCTCAGATTGGGGAGAAAAAACCCCCCAGAAGAATCGGATTTCGATGGTGACATTCACAATGGCTTATTGTGGGTAGATGTAATTCAATATAAATAGCCTTGGACTGATGCACGCCATCAGCATGACAACAGAAAGTCTATTGACACGTGATTGGTGTGAAGTGAGATGGGCGGGTGTTTTTGAGGGCCTTACAATCAAGCACGTTCCTATAGAGGCACATGTGGCTCATTTCAATTTTAGAAAATTTACCCAAATTAAAAGGGACAAAACATGAGTGTAATTGATAGGCTGCATGCAGCACAGTGGCCGCACAATAGCTCTTATTCTGCAGTCCGTCGGGACTCCTGAGGAAGCCTGGTCCTGCAGCTTGGACTCAAGGAAACCTTTTCTTTGTATAAACCTTGAGAAACTGCTGGAGCAAGGTGACTGAATATGTTGGCAAAAACTTAAAGATTCCAGAACGCTATTGCCATTGTGCAAATGTCCTCTTCAAATTGGGCCCGTTGTAAAGACTAACAAAGGGAAATATATACAATTTATAATTGAGCAACTAGAAATGTAGAAAGAGGTATAAAATAAAGTTCTCCATTAAAATATTAGTAAACACAAGTCGAGGGAACGAGGGTGCAAAGAATGATAAATAATATAAATTATCTTGATACTGTACAGAGCATTTAAGGTTTATGATAAATATGATGGTTATTACAGTGTGTTAAGGTGACATTATAAGAATGCTGAATAAATATTGCACACGATGGGATGGTAATAATACATGCCAACAATAAGTTCGAAGTATTATGTCTTAGGGCCCATTAGCACATGATATTATCCGTTTCAAACAACATATATTAGACTGTGAGAAGGTTTTAGAGAAGATAGGTGAAGAATTTGTACCGTAGGTGTTGCAGGGCGGACTAATAAGGGCCGTGCGCCAGGGGCGATGGTGCGCATTTACGCACACGAGCGTGCGCTTTGACGGACTGTTTTACAGTGCAACCATTTCGCTTCACACACTGGGGTTTGTTCTGGCGCCTGTCATTCAACTTCCCGTCCCCGGACACTAAGCAGTTATCTTTGCACGACAGCATCACGAGGACTGAAGAACTGATCAAGTTATGCTCCTTAACAGCTCATCTCGACGCCATCTGCCGCCGAGCATTGATTTCTTGATCACCGAGAATCAGCGCGATAAAGAAAGTAGTCTAACGGCTTGTTGTTATCAGGGGGACGTTAATGGGCGACTGATTAAGTCGGAACATTTTTGATTGAATTTGGAAGCTTCTTATTACCTTAGAAGAGGCTGATGGCCAATCATTAACGCCCTTACTCACTGTATGAGCTTTGCTATCATCTCTAAAAACAAAGGCTGAGGAACAATGTGCTACTTTCATTTCAAGGTATCACACTACTTTTCAGGGGGAAAATAGTGACATTTACTTAAGGAAGATTTAAAACCGACGTCGTCTATTGGTGATGGAGTATTTGCTAATAGTCTTGTTATGTTAAGAATATGAACATTTCATCCAAAGCTGCATTAAGTAAAGCAAACATTGAGAGTCTTCCTGTTTTCCTTTGAAAGGAGATGCTCTGTCTGATCACAATGACTCTGTGGATGAAAAGGAAAATTAAGATTTTGATGATGTTGTGCTGTGATTAGCGCGCACAATAAGAGTATGGGTGGAGTGGGATCTGCTGGACTCCCTTATTGCACTGTAACACAACAAAATCAGGTCGAAGAAGTGGTACCACCAGCTGATGACCATCGTGACTGTCTGGCTACTCTACAGCCCTGGCATGAGAAAAGAGGAACAAATTATGCTTTATACATTAAAGTCGTACATCGTGGAACGCCTGTGCAAAAGTGGAAAGAATCTGGAGTGCAAGAAACGGTCGTTCTAGTTCCAAGATCGCTCTGGAGTATGAAGGAAAGAGAAGAAGAGTACCCTCTTCACCAATTCCAGTCCCTGAAGCCAAGTGCCAAACAAATGATGTCCACCTCTGTTTGACAACCACCAGCAACTAGGCCTGTAGCGATAACTACTTTTTCTTGCACAATATATATGTCCCAGAATTTTTCTTATTACGATAAACAATATTATCTTCCTTTTAAGACCATGTTTTTGATAATGAATCATGTGAGCTTGGTTGTTGCGTGTGCAAGTCCTACACGACCCGTGTTGCTGCTGAGAGAAATGTTATCCCACACTAAGAAATCTATATTTTATGGAAATTTTATAGACCATACAAGTGATTTATTAATCATACGACGAGAACATATGAGAGGACAGAACCAGGCATGACTTTGCTGGACTGTCGTTGACATTCATTCATTATGTCAACACACGCATGTAGACATAATTGCTGTTATTTATGACACTAAAAATTATTGATTTCATAATCATGTATCATACGATATGTCGATGATGTAATTAACGTGACAGGCCTACCAGCAACTGCATACTTAAGGTTCAATACAGAATAGAACAGTGTGCTTTGTAAAGAAAAGAGAAAAACTGATCCAATCAGTGCCCCACAGAAACACACATTTGCTTGTTTGTTGATCATTCCACTTATTATATGCTATAGAAAACTATGGTGTTTTAGAACCCAATAGCACCTTGTTGTCCTGAGGCAACAAACCAATATCTGGTGACGGGTCGGGGGGCTTTCTTTCTGCCCCCAAAAGTCAAAATTCTGAATTGATTCAAATTGTCCTCTTTGTCCCAGATAAGCTCCTCATCATCACATCAGGAGGTTTCAGTTGCGATCACAGCTCCGACCCTGTATCTCGCACTGCTGGAGCTGTGCGTTGCTGCGCTTCGTCAATTAAAAGCGACAATTGGACACGGCTGTTGAAATTAGTTATAAAACTTTTATTAAAGACAAAAACATTTCACAGGATATGCGCAGACATCTTTACACACAGTACCTCACCACAAACTGCCGTTTCAACAGCGGTTGAAAATGTTTTCTCCGGTGCGCACGTGTCAACAGATGAGCACAACCGGCACATTTAATACCCTATGACATGTCTCTGTAGGAAAAGCACAGGTGAGCATGATTTAATTATCTATGGCTAAATTCCATTTTTAGTTACATTATACGGTATCAGTGTCATGGCTCGCTGGTTCACTTGAATGAACAGAGACATTTTAATGCTATTGCTAACACCTGTGCTTTCTCCAACAAGTCGACCTGTCGGCTCATTGTCTACATGCTCATGTATGTTACTCACACGTGGCGTGAGCAATGGAGAAAAAACTATAAAGACAAAACTCAGCGTTGTGTCATTCCCCAGCTGCAAAACAAAACAAAAGATTATGTCAAGTAGAGATTCAAGCATGAAACATAATTTTTAAGTTTACTCCACGTATACATTTTTTTTTAGCAATTAATGACCAAATGCAATGTTGTCACATTTTGTGGAAATGAATATCACCACGGCAGAGTCTCACCTCGGCCGTCACATTCATCCAAGCAGAGAGATGAGCATGACCACGCCCATGAACTGTGTGAAGAGGATGAGTGGCGTGAAGAAGGACCACACAGGCCACAGTGCTATGTTGAAGCTGGAAAGAGAAGGACAAATATGGAATTTCATGGAAAAGAAAGTTTGATTAGAAATGACTGAAAACAGACGCTTCCTATACTGTCTTGTTTCACACATTATGCAACAGGGATTCATAGCTTGTGATAAAAAATCTAATTTAAAAGGCTTCTTCACAGGCCAGGGAGAATCCAATAGAAAAACATGACAAGTGATTACATGACGGTGAATCTTTGGCCCTGTTCAGTGTGGGGTGATGTGATCACAAGTGGACAGCTTGTTTGGATGCCACAGTGACATCTCCCGTTGGTTTGTGAACTGCCATTTTGAAGCCTCGGGTTTAGCATTTTTCCAGCGCCATCTTGTTTTTAAAAAATCAGAAGTAATCATATTTGGAGGAACGGGGAGTGGGTCTGACTGAGAGCTCGTCCACTACACTTCCACCTACACTGATTGGACGGTACTAGCTTTATTGTCTATTTTACTCTAAATAAGACCATCATTTACTCAATGAACATCATGCTGTATTGAAGTAGACTTGAAACTACTGATTAAGACGATAAACTCCTCAGGAAAATGTTTACTGATGTTATAAATCAAATGACCAGTTTATAAACCAGTTTGTGTCAGGGATGCAGATACCCTGTCTACATTTAAAGTTAAACTTAAAACCTTCCTTTTTGATAAAGCTTATAGTTAGAACTGCTCAGGTGTTTAATAAACCATTTCTTTATTATGCTGTTATAGGCCTAGACTGCTGGGGGAACTTATATCATGAGCATCTTTCTCCCTCTCCCGTTCTCTCCTTCTCCCTCTTTCTCTCCCTTTATATCTCTCTCCTTCTCCCACCTTTTCAATCTCTCTCTCTCTCTCTCTCTGCCCCCATGTATCTACATTACATGTCACTAACTCTGTTTTCTCTCTCCCCTAGTAGATCTGACCCCAGATCTGCAGGATCCAAACCCGTCATTATTATTATTACTATCATTATTATTAATAACATCATTGTATTTATAAGTATCAGTTTTCACTAATTATAAGTATCAGTCTGGTAGAAATTAAAGCAACTGTTATACTACCCCCCCCATCCCCCGATATGTTTACAGTACATGTCACTAACCCTGTTTGTGTTTTCTATCTCTCCTAGTGTATCTCTGACCCCAGAGCTGCAGGACCCAAACCCGTCATTATTATTATTGCTATTATTAATATTAATATTAATATCATCACTAATAATGACAACAACATAATTGTATTTTTTAATTATAAGTATCAGTCTGGTAGAGATTACAGCGGCGGTTGTACAACTGTCCTCTCTCTCTCTTCTCTCCTACTGTCTCTCCTCCCACCCTCTTTCTGCCCACCTCTCCTCTCTTCCTCCTCTCTCTCCTCACCCCAACCGGTCGAGACAGATGACCGCCCACAACAGAGTCTGGTTCTGTCAGAGATTTCTTCCTGTTAAAAGGGAGTTTTTTCTCTCCACCGTCGCCAAGTGCTTTGCTCATTGTGGGATTTGTTGGGTTTTCCCTGTAATATTGTAATATTGACCTCACTATGTAAAGTGCCTTGAGACAATGTATTTTGTGATATGGCGCTATACAAATAAAATTGAATTGAATTGAAAAAGTGAGAAGTCTATTTCTCATAGACCCTCAATAGAAACTGGCTTATTTTTGCAGCCAGTGGAGTCGCCCTCTCCAGTCTATGGTTCAGACGTCCGCTGCCTGTTGCTCCAAAAAAAATCCAGCAAACGCATCACAAGGTGAAAAATTCCCCTCACATTTGGTCTGAACACACAATCAGACTGTTGTGTGCATTTGACAGATTTTTACTTTAATTAAAAAAAAATTCTCCAACCAACCATGTAAATGTCGTGAATTAACATGAAAATGGGCTGAGGACCAAGAAACCTAAGAGGCCCATCTATCAATGTAAAATAAAAAGCCTTAACCAGGTATGACATAGCAATACACAAGCTAACGGGGACATTTTAAATTTACTAGTGATGAGTGAAGTTGTATTATTAAAGCTTTAGATGTTTGCTGGTTCAACAGATCAGATGCACATGAATCTTACCATGAACATAAGGAGATTTATTTCGAACAGCATTTCTTATTACAGAAACAGCGACTTATTTGGGTTTTAAATATTACAGAACCACACAGGTTATGGCATATTAGACAGAAAAAGGGAAACACGTCGGTACATGCCAACATGATCCTGGGAAAAGCTGTGATAACAGTACTGTGCTGTGTGTTGGACGAACAAGAGCTGTGTGTAAGGGCCATTAAAGACCATTAAGAAATATTCATCACTTATTGGTTGATTCGTGATTATGGACCAGGATGCTTGTACTGCAGAACCAACAGAGTCAAAAGCAGCCAATTCCAGCTACTTGACCAGTGAGAAACAGAGCCGACATAAAGTCACTGATATAAAAGTCGAGAAGATCTTTTAGAAAGCCAGATGCCCACATACGTACGGTCTAAGCCTGTTTTTATCACGTGTTTTTTCCTTAGTTTGATTCAAAAATCTTGTGTTACAGCATATAATGACATTTTAGACAAAAGTGTGTTTGTGGAGAGCCCTTTGTGTTTCAACATGACAGCTGAAAGCCTGATGGGACACGTGATATATGAGGCAGACACCACTGTCACTATATTATCTCATCTCTCCTCATGTGCCCAAAGAACATGAACTTGTTAAATTACGCACATTTAAAAAGGAGAGGACGGTTTAGGATGCCAAGTGTCCTACTTTCTTCGGTTTTAATTCAATGTCCTATATTTCATCTGTTATTATGAAACTTGAAGGTCCATCAAAGCGATCCGTTTTACCTGCATGATGCAGCAATAAAGGCTGCGGTGGTGAGGGGAGGGATGGCAGGGTATTCTTGGTCATAGTGCAGGATGCCTTTGAACCACTCCAGGTACACAATGCAAAACATGGCCAGAGACAGGCAGACCCCAAGGAGCACCAGGCCCACATTGAACCACCAACTGGGGAAAAAAAGAGAGTTGTTTTTTTTAAAGAGGGAACATTAATTTAAGACCTGAAGAAAACCGGTGGAGACTTATTGAGGCTGTTCCAATACAAAAGATGGTCTAGTTAACAATGGCACAAAAAAGTTTCCCAGTGGTATCAGATACCAGTGGTATCATTTACTAGGGGTGCCACTGAAATAGAAAACAAAAACATCTGAACTTTGATTTTATCCACCTTCCATAACAAGCGTATTCCCTAGGACAAGTGTCGGTGTGTGTAGGTCATCTACAGAAAATAAATAAACTAAAAACAAGACACGTAATTTCATACGTGTCTAATGTTTTACCTGCTTAACTGCACATAACACTTCCAGCTATCTGTGCGATTGATTAACCTCTGAGTGTGTATAATGTAGGGTACTGGAGAAGTGTGGATGATATCCGCATGGAAGTGTTTGCGTCTTCCTCATAACTCAAGTCACCTTTTGATATCGTCGTTCTCCATGATGTTGCGGAGGAAATCCACGTAGTAGGTCACACCTATAGATGCTACGATCCAGAAAATGGAGTGTCTGTTGAGGCGAGGGAGAGGCTTGGCATCTTTTTCCTCCTGACCTGAAAGATGAGAGAAAACAACTGTGTCAAGATGATGATGCATGCCCACAAACGTTTGGCAAAAGTATTTAAGTGTTTCACCTTTACTAATATCAGAAATATGAAGACATTTACCATTCAACACTAACACACTAAATAATGCAAAGTATACTAAATGCTAAGCGGCAATGAAAGAGTCATGGTATATAATGTACCAAATATGAGATTTATCTTGACTCAATAGAAAGTGCTAAATCCTCACCATTCCAGTTTGAGGAGCTTTTGAGGGGAACCTGATAGTTTTCTTAAGGGATAATCTTACTTCTCAGAGAGCTATTAATCTCTATAATTTACTGGTTGATTAAACATATCCGAGCGTGTTGTTGGCTGATGAATTCTCTCCTCCCTGCAGTGTTCACAATGAACTCCTTGCCCCCAGGCGCCAGACAAATGGTTGGCCAACGTCTTTTAATCAAAGTTATGCCCCGTGGTCCCTAAGATACACGGCAATATATTTGGCAAGTAGGCTTACCAGAGAGGCCACCGGCGGTACGTAAAACTGGAATATTCTCAGACGCTGATATGCACGGGATGATCCCTCGGCAAATGTTTGGTCTGTAGTCGCTCTGTATCACAGTTATCAGTTTACACTGCAAAAGAGACGGCCCTTGGACTGGGGACAGGGTGAGTGTACAGTTTCCTTGACAAAGCGTTTGCTCCCAGTCAAAACAATCAAGAAGCGCTGGGTTTCTGCCAGCGGATGCCTCAAAGTTAGACAATTGTCCACTGTACAAACTGCCTACAAAACCCCCCTTAGACCAAGAGTGTTGCAGTCACACTTACACACAGGCCTACAGTAAACCGCACTGCGATTGAAAGGTTCACAGTTTGTTGCAAATGTTTTGGAGAAGTCTTGATTCACCTGAATGGTCCAACTGGAGGACGCGGTTTGTGATGCTGTTGCATTACACTGTAATACAGACCAGCAGCTTTGAATCACATCGTGCAAAAGGACCGCGGAGTTGACTCAACAATTCTCTCCTCCAAAAAGCTTCAACAAACGCAACGGGCACATTTCAGTCTTCATCACAGAATAGTTCGCTGCAGGGCCGCTGCGCCAGGCTGCGTTAGTTTAGCTTAAAGTACACGGTTGACTGTCAGACAGCTGACTCCTCCCACCTGGTGACTGTCAAGTGTCACGCATCTTGTTTGAGTTCCGTGGAAGGAACATGTCAATGTGTCGAAAGACTGTGACGACAGCAAAGTGATGATTAAAGTGAAGGTTATCGACTTTAACAGCTGACAGTAGTGTTTGCTCGGGTTAGCCCGCGCACTTAGCATTTAGCAATCACATCCGGGAGGTCTAGCGCCCGGGCTGTGTTCTAATCGTTGGCTCCGACAGAGAGCCGGTCAAAGTTGGCCGACGTCATCCGACGTGGTGTTTTCCTGGGCTTACTCTTTTCATCTTCGTCACCCGCTGTCGCTGTTTGCATGAGGAACTCCGCATCTCTCTTAAACCTGTTGCGCAGCGTGGCCAGCTCGCTGTCGTTGAGCATAGCGTCGATGCTATCGAGCTACCAAGCTAAGTGGAGACTGGTACACTCCCTGCCTGGACTCGGTCGCCTTTTCATGACGCACTTGACAGCGACAGTTGTAGTTTTTTTTTTTTGAGTTTTTTTTTTTTTTGAATTGTCTGGATTTAACAAATGTAAAGGCGTGGGTAAAAACAAAAACAACAATACACATTAAGTAAACGAACAAGCTAACACATTTGAAAGATAATAGGTTAAGAAAATTTAGAAAGTTATGGTTCATAGTATATATTGAGATTAATGTATATATATATATATATATATATATATATATAGATATATAGATAGATATATAGATATATAAATCTATATATATATAAACATATTCATAGTGGCATCAAACCTTTTTTTTTTTTTTAAAGGCCTTTGTTGTTAGTATCTGTTCCCTACTACGCAAAACCATGTTGAATGCAGTCACTTGAAATTGATAATTAAAGATAGTAGGTGTGTTTTGTGTACATCTTTTGATAGGGGCCATCTTAGTACAAAAAAACTAGACCACTGGGCAGAAAGAAAAAAATGCTTCAAAGGTACAAAAAAATACACGCTTAAAAGGATTACTGAGGATATTGGCACAAAAAAAAGTAGGACCAAGCATATTTGCTCCCATTCCTCGTACGCTTTGCAGAATGCATAGTAGCTGGCCCCCACCCAAAGTCTACCTTTACACAGCGGTGGCAGGAATCGGACACTGCTGATACCAATTCCGTTCTCAATTATAAACTTTCAAAGAGGCAATGGCAGGATGTGTGCATTGAAGAAAAGAGAATAGGACTATTGGTTGTAAATCCCACTCATTCTCAGTGTCAAATCCTTCACATCAGCCCACTTTTTGTAAGTTTACTAGATATACTATTATGTAAAACTAATGTGAAGTAATACAACAGCCCTTCAATAAATCCTACCTCCATGAAGGTGACAATGTTCAGCATTGAAGCATTATACTGACAAATGTCACTCATATGTTACAACTTACTACTTTTGTTAATATTTATAATCAAACTCTCTGGCGTTTATTCACCTTTAAGTAAACTTGACTTCTGCCCACAAACAAATAAATGGAAAACCAAGTCATCAGTTACTCTTCTTACACTGGCTGGTCTTGTTCATGAGCATATGCACCAGTTAAAACTGTTACCTCACACTCATATTCAGGGATTTAATTTAAATCATCTGTATTAATTCATGCATCTTAAGACTCTTATCTTCTTCGCATCTTCTTTTAAAACATTTTATCTTTTTATTAATCCATTTCAAATCTCTTGTAGACATTTTTATCCATCTGTTTACCTGCCTTTGCGTTTCCTCAGTTCCTGTTAATATTGCTGCGCTCTGTGCATGGATGGGGTGCCTCTTATTCTGAAAAAATGTTTCTGTAAGACAAGCAGAGAAGACGGTAAAGATTGCTCCTGTCACAATTAAATGTGTAAATCCGAAAAATGTAACAGCATCACTAGTAATGAGGGCTCATCAGGTCAGAAAACTGACTAAATGTGGTCATACCAGCTGTTAAACCGAGGTGTACAGAAAAAAGAAATGGTGCTATATTTCTAAATAATTAAACTTTTCATTTGAAAGAGAACTGGTGTTTCTTTCAGACAATGCATTGTCTCACTTTACCATCATAGGTACCCCTTTGACTTGAAAAAGGCTTTATTCATATAGCTATTGCTGCCGTCAAGATCAGAGGTTAGGGATCAAACTGCCCCATCAGGCAAGACCTGCTGGCCACACAGTTCACCCTGCAGTATTTAATGGCAGACCGGAAATGATGATCTGGATTTCTTTTTAGTTTCCTTTCTGTTTTTCAGTTTCTTTGGGGTCTAGATTAAAACAAAAGCCTTCAGCCATATTGAGTCCCACAGCGGACCAGAAAACACCATTTTAATACTAGCAAACTTGAGGAACAGCTTGACTAATACCCAAAGTATGTAATATACAATTACAGGTAAGCAGTGTGATGAATGAGGATCAGTGTTAAACCTGCGGGGATTAGCAGAGCTTCATAAAGCTGGGCAGATTTCCTCCTGTAGCTCCTCCTCTATCTGTGTGTGTGTGTGTGTACGCAGGGTAAAGAGTCTGCTCATTCTAGCGGCGGAAAATCAGACAGCATTACAACTTCACCTGAGGCTGACACCAAGCATCTTGCCTCTATGGAGCTTCTGTGTCCATGGCCAAGTGAACCCCGTTCGGGGTGCCGAGGAATGTGCATTAGCTTCGTCCCGTGTGAGAGTCAAATTCACCTCAGGTGCACCTCTCCTGTTTCCCCATCCCCCACTCCAACATCCAATCCCACAGATAAGGTGCCATTTCCCAGCCTTACCGTGGCCTTGGAATGTAGAAGAGAGTAGCCGTCTATCACAGCTGTCATTTTATACATCGGGCCACTTCAATCAGTAACAGGACACATAATTCAGTTATAAAATGGTTTAATCTTCAAGATTATGCCACCTGTATAAAAACATCCAGGGGGAGGATGACGGACAAGGGCCTTTAAATTGTAAAAGTCTATGAACAATATACATTTCATGCCAGAGGAGTGAGATAAACACATCTAGTTTACAAGTCTTACTTTGTCTTTCAAAACTCTGAATTTGGGATTTTTATTGATCTTCTTGTTGAATAGTGCGAACACATCCTCTTCTGTTTTGAAATTTCTATCACCGGTGAAAGAGTAGTAGGCTGCCAAGACCTGTGAAAGGAGGAACAAGCTCTCAGCATCATTTCCATCCAAAGACTCTTGCTTCCAAATAATAATGTAGTGGAAGGACATGCAGAGTTTAGAAGCCAGGGGGGATGCTGTGCAAATCAAAGAACCAGAGACTCTAATTAAAACTATGTCTCACCTTCTTCCGTAGTTTCTTCACTGACAGTTCCTGGTCGGGTGAGTCTTTCAGTACTGCCTTAATATTCCCCTTCCAGTTGAATTTGCCTGTGAGAGGATCAGAAGTATAAATTAGCTTCTTGTATGGAGAATATTCATTGAGGGTCAGTTTCCCACAGAATAAGAAACAAAGAAAGTAACAACACTGACCCCTAGTGGCTTCACAACTTAGTACCATCATTCGGCTACTAAAAGACATTATTCAAGGTTATGAACAGAACCATGTCACCTTTGGAAGCGGTTTGATCCTCAGTCTCCTCTGATACGTCTATATCAGCATCTGCTGTTTCAACAACTGGGAAAGGGAATATAAAAGCGTTAGATTGGACTTTTGTTTGTAGATCCCAAAAACATCTCATCTCTCCTTCAAGAAGCTTCTTAAGTTCTGACTGACTGGTGGAAGGTCCCAGGTATTTAATGCTTGTGGGGTCATTATAAAGGTCATTGATGTCACTTGGTTAGTGCTCCTGGCTGTTGGGACAACAGTCTACAGTTGATGGAGTCACACAAGTCACATCAATGACCTTGATCCCCCACTCGTCAGTCAGAAATGAAGAAGCCTCTTGGATCAGAGGTGAAATGTGGAACGTTTTAGTCGTTTCAACTTTTGTTGTATAACCATGACCCGGATGACGGAGAATCTTCACAGACGACTTACTTTTCTTTTTCTTGCTGGATGTCTCATTTTCAGCACTGTGCCCATTCGGCTCTTCATCTCCCTCCTCGTCACTGCTGTGCTTTCTCTTTCTGTCCTTTTTTTTCTTTTTGCCCGTCTGGTCTTCCTCTCGCTCCTTCACTTCTGTTTTTCCTGCATCTTTCCTGCTCTTCTGCTGACGGGCCTCTTTGCGCTCCCTTTTGTTCAGCTTCTTCTTCTCCTCAACGTTTGGCTGGCCATTCTGATTTTCATTTCCATTGATATGCACTTTGACTTCAGCCGCTGCCTGTTCGTCTTTTTTAGTCTGTTGGGGGGCCTCCACAGCCTGTCAGATTGAGGGTAGGGAAGGAAAATCAGTGTACAGGTTGAAAACATGGGAAACTTATTTTTTTCTATACCTTGAGAAGAAAGGAAAAACAGAAGGAAAAACCACATCGAAACACCCATTTCAAACTAGAGAATGATTTGTGGCATCATTTACATTTACAAGAAGGAAAATCATTCCAGTGGTGTAAAACCAGCCCCTGATATTACCAGAATGCAATAAAATAAATACTTGCAGCCTATTTTTTGGAGCGATTTCTCTGCATTAAATTTGGATGTGAGCGGCAAACTAAACTAACCAACATATACTACACTCCCACCTTAACTACTGTGCACAAGGAATCAGCCAAACACTGAATATAACCAGAGTAATGTGACAGTATGCAGATGAACTTACAGCGTCGGCCGCAGCGAGGATGTTCCACACTTCGTCGTGAAGGCTGGGATTCGCTATTTTCAGACTGTTTCTCATCCAGTTCTGAGGAAGAGTCAGGAAAATAATGAGTCTCTGACGACCAGCCAGTCTGCTCAATTGAGTAATTATTAATTTATTATATGGTAAATTATTGAAACACCAACCTGAAACTTGGCCCTCTTTCTTGGGACATTATCATACATACTGACTTGTGAGAGCACGTCCTTTAGCTTCGCACTGACCCCGGGTTTGTTCATGGCCTCGTTGACTCTCTTCAGTGAAAAGAAACGTTAAAACGTCAGCTTACAACCTATACATGCTTTTCCTGATGCAAACAAACATGGATGGACAGCATTCCATCACATTTCACCTGGATCCACTGCTGCTGTTTCACATCCCCTTTGTTTGCCTTGGCCTCGAAGCCTTTTCCTCCATACTTCTGATCTTCACTGATGCATTTCATGTGGTTCTTGTAGTCGTCGCCCCTGTTCACAGAGAAACACCATCGCACAATTGAAAGTTATTGTTGGCTATTGTTGACTGCAGTGAGAGGAAGTGGAGAGCAAACATATAAAGAGAAGACAGAAAACACTTGATCGTTACCAGAAGTCTTTTCCACAGTCGATGCAGGACAGCACCTGGCAGCCCCGACACATGTTCACATGTTTATCGACCTGAGCTTTCTTCAAGGATTCGCCGCACGCGTTGCAGGTGAAAAACACCATTTCGAACAATACTTCTCAACCTAAACGATTTAAAGTCGAACGAGGCTGCCGCTGACACACCGGCGTACTCCTCGTGCGCACGCGAGACCCGCCTGTCCGCAGCGCTGGTACGAGCTAATGTTAGCTAAAGAAAGGCTAACATCCAGAGACAACAAGTGTGACATAAAATAACTAATGTGACCAGGGGAGGATTTCATCAACACGTATACAAACAGCGAGTTGCAGTGTTAAACGTGTTTTGTTTGAAAATCGCATTTGAAATCAACCGCGAGGCTCCAGCTCCCTTACATCCGTGCGAAGTTTCCAAAACACACGTGACCGCGCCGACACGCAGTAGTCGCATTATTAGTCTTCCGTGTGCAAACGCATCAAAATAATAGTTCCTACTCAAATGAAGCCGAATATTGTCCAAACACTTTTTTTTGTTGAAAAGCTATGTACTGTCATTGTCAGTGTGTCAGTATCACCATCCCCACGTTAAAATATATCACTCCATCATTCTCCAACATGGGAGTCCCACAATGTTTTTTCCCTGTTTCGTGTTTAGGCGGCACCAAATACAAGCTGCACCCGGATGTGACGCAACGTTCTCCCTACTCGAAAAAGTGACCCATCATCCAAATAAGAGGTGGGAACCTTCAATGCAGGTCTGGACTCGTATCTACCACCAACAACACTGAAGCGAAGACTTCCAGGACTTCCAGGACTTCCAGTTTCGATTGAGTCTGCCCTTCTTTGATGCTGCGCCGACTCACTCCTCTCACCGCCGGGGTCTGTTGTTTTGTTAGCATAGCTTTGTATTTCGTTTGTCATTTTCGTCCAATTTTTGCATGGGTGGTCTCATAACAAGTGATACAGACTCACTGGATTCTGCACTGTTGTTGAATAATGTATTTTCTGTATGAACGTTAGCAACATGTTGGTGGTGTTTCAAGAATGAGCAGATCAGAGAAATTAATTAAAGACTCCTTAATAAATACTTGTTTTGTGTGTGTGTGTGTGTGTGTGTGTGTGTGTGTGTGTGTGTGTGTGTGTGTGTGTGTGTGTGTGATGGAGAAGTTGGAGCACAGCAGCTGAGGGACCATGGACACCCTGTCCAGCCACAGCTCCTACCTGCTGCAGCAGCTCCAGGAGCAGAGGATCCAGGGACTGCTGTGTGACTGCATGCTGGTGGTCAAAGGCGTCTGCTTCAAGGCCCACAAAAATGTCCTGGCGGCGTTCAGCTCCTATTTCAGGTGCCTTGACCTCTTTATAGCAGATAGTGTAGTCGTGGCACATCAGTGTGCATTTGTGTGAATTCACACTCTTTGCTCTTTAATCTATCCCAGGTCCTTGTTCCAAAATTCCCCCAGTCAGAAGAACGAGGTGTTCAACCTGGTCATCCAGGACGTCGGTGGTATAGGTCAAATATTGGACTACATGTACACCTCACACCTCGACGTCAACCAGGATAATGTGCAGGCGCTCCTGGACATCGCTCAGTGCTTGCAGGTTCCAAATGTGCAGGGCATGTGTAACGCTTTCCTCAAGCCCTGTCCCCCACCAGTGGAAATCCCACCGTTTTCTCTCCCAGGCATGCTGAGCTCTGAGCACGACTGCCTCCTGGGGAGCAATCTTCCTCATGACGTTGACCTCCCCTGTCCCTCTGAAGCCCAGAGGCCCGGCACCAGCAGTGATGTGGACCACACCAAAAGGGTGCCGGGTTCTTTACCTAACAGCAGCACCAGCTGTGACACAGCTAGCAGCTCTCAGGCACCTGTAGAAAAACAGTTAGTCCACGGCTACAAGCTCCGTAACTTCTACAGCAAGCAGTACTTCAAACAGAGTGCTATTCAGACTAATAGTGCGGCCTCAAACCAAGGCCCTAGTCCTTTGGTGGTGGTGGAGGAGCCGCAGTGTCAGCTTGGGGTCAGCCAGGGTGTCAACAACATGCCTGTGTGCTCAGGAAACACAGTCCAGCCTAATCCTTCTAGCGCATCTGCGGCAGTGGAAAAGAACCCTGCCTCCGCTCTAACACCCTCAGAAAATTTAAACGCCCCCAACTCAGACTCCATGCTCAACAGGCCGGTGCGCCCAAAGAAGGCTGTGTACTTGAAAAAATACAACTACCTGAGATCTCAGAAAGCTCTGGAGGAGATGTGTGCAGAGTCTGTCAGCGAGCCCGTCCTCTGCTGTCCCAAACAGAGTCGTCAAGAAGAGTCTGTTGTCCTGTCAACTCCAGAGGCTCCCGTTGCTGCGGCCGAGGAGAAGGTTCCTGATACAGCGACAGATTCACAACATCATCCCAGTTCTCCACCTGCGACCCAAGAAGAGCAAAATCTGAAGCCACAGCAGCCGACAGGACACAAGCAGTATTGTTGCAATGTGTGCGGGAAGATTTTCAAGCATCCGAGCAACCTGGAGCTGCACAAGCGCTCACATACTGGTATTCACACTTTATAACTATGGTGTACAGTAACACTGAGTGTTAAACCAGGGATTTTGTCAGATTTATTGCAAATGATTACTTTTAAGACCCAAATCTATGTCTGTTTTTGCAGGGGAGAAGCCCTTCCAGTGTAATGTTTGTGGGAGAAACTTCTCACAGGTACTGTCCGGTGTTATATTCCTGGCTTTGTAGCTCCTATGTGGTCAGATGAAATTCAGACGTGTATGTTATTCATTAAATGTATGTTTTACAGGCTGGAAATTTACAGACCCATCTGCGGCGACATTCTGGAGAGAAACCGTACATCTGTGAGTTATGTGGCAAAAGGTGAAGTATCTCCTATTTATTATTTTTATTATTATTATTATTATTTAGTCATCCCCTCCCCTTGTTTATATTTTCATTTTGCCCCCCATTTCACTTTCCTGTCCTCTTTGCCACGTTTTGTTTGATTCAGTGCTTTTATAACAACAAAATCCTTGATAGTTTTCAAAGCTTGCCAATAAACAATAATTTTAGGTATTCTAATAATTGTTTTTGCATTTTTATTATACAGTCTTTAAGTTGCATAATGGGGCCCTAACAAAGAATTTGTGGTGATAAATGAATGAATATTCATGTGATGTTCAGCTTTACAGCAGCAGGGGATGTTCACCGTCACAAAGTGGTCCACACAGGAGAGAAGCCCCATCTGTGTGATATATGTGGTCGAGGTATGTGACATCTCTCAACACAACAAATCATCTTTTTATTAAACCTTAAAACAACTTACTCCAGCTTGTACGATCTGCTGAGGGCCATCTGGAAAACATTTTTGAGATGTTTTTTTTCTTTCTGTCTTTGTACATGTCTCAGGATTCAACAACTTGAGCAATCTCAAGGAGCACAAGAGGACTCACGCCACAGACAAGACATACACCTGTGACCAGTGTGGAAAATCCTTCAACACGCACAGAAAGCTGCTGAAGCACAAGGCCCGCCACGCTGGGGAAAAACCACACAGTTGTGCAACCTGTGGTAAGGAGCGGTTTGTAACTAGTGCGAATGTATCATTCACTTGTTGGTTCTGTAGATTCTACTAGAGACATAATTGCATGAAAATTAAATATATCATATTTAGTAATGACAAAATGATTTATAGGAGAAAATAGCTTAATAGGAGTATGAGTGTAGAATTACCTTTCTAATCTAGTATAAGAAACTACTGGCCACCAGATATGGTTAGATATTTAATAAATGCCTGTTGTAGGTTAATTTTTGTGATCCTTAATATATACGTTTTTCAGTAAAGGTTTATTTGGCATTGGTGTTGTTTTTACCTGTAAAGATGAACAAAACGAAAAAGACAAATGCTTTTTTTCACCACCCAGATTTTTTGACTGGCCTGTAGCTAATGTCTGTGCAGTGATTTATACTCAGTTTGTATCCTTAATGCAGGGAAGTGCTTTATTGGCTCAGGGGACCTGCAGCGTCACATACGTTCTCACACCGGTGAGAAACCCTATATCTGCAACGCCTGCGGTAAGAGCTTCACCCGCTCCGCCATGTTGAGGAGACACAGCAACATGCACTGCAAGGGGGCTCCGGCCGACAGCCTGGACACCTCTGAGCAGACGTCGCGTAGTTCGGACGGAGCAGCCTCGTTCCCCAAACTTGTCGGCCACCGCAAATCTCCCGCCTCTACCGGTGAGCAGAATTTCTCCACCATGATGCCCCGTGCAGAGTTGGAGAAACCCTCACTACCGGCTCCATCGCCAACACAGCCACCGCCGCATATAGACACGCCTTCTCCCACCATGCCCCTCAGCCCAGCTTCCACCCCCACCCCGCTACCCGAGCTCCGCTCTCTGGTGCCGCATCATCTCCTCTCGTCCAACCACCAGGAGAAAAGTGCAGCCCTGGCTGCTCCAGACCACTCGAAGATGGCCAAACACCACCTGCCTCAGGAGGCCGTGTACGGTCCGTATGTGGAGAATGAGGGCATGTCGGTGGAGATGGGCAGGGGACCGGTGGGGAGACCCTACCTTCCTCACACAGACAACCACTGCAGTTCACACACATCCTCCGGCAGGCCCAGTAGTGGCTCCTACAGGTCCAGTGAGGGCCAGTACATCTCCAGCGTCACTCTGTGGGGCCTGGCGATGAAAACTCTGCAGAACGACAATGACATGGAGCAATGACACGCTTCTTCACACAAGCACAGCATCAATGATAGCAGCTCTTATGATGAAGCAGACATAAAATATTAACAATATTAACTATTTATAACTGGAAATGTTTTGAGAGTTGACATCACTCCAAATCAAAGCAAGCCTTTCTCTAAAAATAGTGAAATCATACATTTACTCAAAGGAATGATAATTGCCGTTGTGATACTTTATTGTAATACACACACCAGTCAGGTGTGGACTTTGACAGCTGAGCAGTGCACAGGGTTGTTTTTTTTACCACTCTTATTCTGCGTGGATCTTCCTTTTTAAAATTCCACCTATAGACTTCCGAAGATGCACCACAGGTAGTCAAAAATATTCATTTGTATTCGTATTTATAGCACTGCACTTTAAAATGTGAACATGCAGACCTATTTTTTGATTATCTGCGTCAAATGTTTAATAGTATTATATTAATGTAAGAATAAATGATGTACATTCTATTTAATGTGTGTGTCTTTGTTAAAAACATTTTTAGGTTTTCCATGAGATGTTTACGTTGTAGTACGAGACAGCTGAAGTCCAAGATGTCTGCTAACAGCCTTAGAATTTTCGAAATCAAACAGTCGTTGTGTCTTTAGGACATAAGGGGGGTTGAATTTACACTTTTTTGAATGAATCCCTAAGATTTGAAATCCCTTTTCCAATGCATGAAATCTGGATTCCCATTATAACCTGAAAACAGAATCAACTACTGTAAATCTGTAAAGTGTTAAGTGTTAAAAAGACTGCAGATGGCGCCAGAAATCAGATGTTACAATTCATGGTGGGATATGCAAAGAAATGTTTGTGGGAGCCTCAGGTACTGTTGTGTCGCGGGTTTGGATCTGGTAGCTATTCTTCAAATCAGATAAATGTTAAGTATCTTGCAAAACAAAGAAACTATCAAGGGCAAAAATTCCTAGCAGCATACATTGTACCCAGTGGCTTGTTATGTAAAAACCTGCCCCCCTGACCAAGTGCCTGAAGGTCTGAACATTGCTCATCATGGGATGGATTTAGTTTTCATGGAGACAGAGTGAGTATGAGTCACTCTTTCACACCAGTAAACATTGTGCAAACACCACTTCAAGAACACGAGACTTATAAACACAGCAGAACACTTCCACTACACCATAGGGAGATGATAATTGGCCGAACATTGTCCTCCGCAGGCCCCGTTACCCAATGCCTGGATTAGTTATCAACCTTAAATTTTGTTTTGCATCACTCCACCAACCACAGATGGACAGTGCTTTCTGGGAAGGATAATACCTGACGCTGAAGTTTCCCCTCTAAGGAGAGTGTTGTGAGTATCGCAGATATGTAAGTGCTTCAATATTCCTCCCTTCTTTTCCCCTTTTTACTCACTGTCCCTGGATAATAATGATTCATCCATCAATTCTCTATACCACTATATACTTTAAGGGTCGGGAGGGGGATTGGAGGGGAATAATAATAATCATTTTTAACAATGCTTTAAGATAATTTACATAGGTCAAAACAGAGAAAAGCAAATAACTAGAAATACTAAATACCCATCATGATATTAAAGTTACTTTTTGCCTAAAAGGCTGTGAGCATTTCACTCTACATTGAGAAGTAATTCAAAGCCCTGGCCAGCTTGAACATGCTCTCACTTTCCAGCCGACACCAAAATGTGTGAGTGTGAAGAAAAACCATTCTGTCCTTCGCACACTGGAGGATGAAATCCACAGCACGGTCGTACCGACCACGATTACCCGTCCTCCGTGTGCTGTAGCAAATCTCCCAATTCTTAATTGCGGTGCACTGTGCACCACTTCACATGTATCCACTGTGACATGTTCAGACAAGAAAGAGGTTTTCAACACTCCCATGAAGTTTGGGGGTCTTGAGGTCGACGCGTTAAAATAAATCCACAGCCATATAGCAGCTTTGTGAGCCTTTATCTAGGTATTCGGGCAGAGCGGTATCGGCACGTTGACATGCTCTCCAACTGGGAGACCCCTCAGAGCACTATGTGCCAAAACACGCCACAATGTCATCATTGACCGTCACATGTTGATTTTCAATTTGTCTTTTACTAAAGTTTTTTTAATTATTTTTTTTACGGAAAAATCCTATTTCGTCATCAGCGCATCAGTTCACCCAGCCCCTCCGGACTGAAAACAACAAGACATTTGGCCTTTGAAAAGCAGAAAATGACATTTGTGTGTACTTGCACATACAGTAGAGTGCAGGAAGTAAGATCTGATTTCAAGTGATCGCTCAGTCAAGACACATCCACCTGTGATTGGATCACACAGGACAAATACTGATGCCCGGTGTAAACGGGTCCAAAAGAACCACCACGTGGAGTAGAGTTTGAAGTGGCAACAAGATCATTCACTCCACCCATCCACACCATCGGCTGTGTGTAAAAGTGCACACACAAGCAATAGAAAGTCAGCCATCTTGGTGTACAAATCATGATAGACTCTGCTGGCATTGATACAACTAAAGCAGTTTCACTTGAAATGGAAATGGTAGTGCTTCTTGTGTATTCATTACATGGCAATAACTACACCAGTCTTGCTATCCGTCATCGGGATGACTGTGAGTGTGAATTCTTTCTTCCCGTGATGCCCTCCTCTCTCTCTCTCTCCCCCCATCATGTTGAGGTTAATCCTGATTACGTATACGCTGTCTAACTGGTGCAGAATGAGACCAGTGCTAATGCCGTTTTACCCAGAAACATTTCCAAGGCTCGTCTTTTGTTCCGGTATCTAATCACGTTCCATTGCTTTTGTGTCATTACAGGCATATGAGTTTAGGTTTAATTAACAAGTGAGTGTGAAATATGGGAATCCGTGCACGTGCGGTCAACTGTGACATTTGGCTGCAGAGAATGAGCAGAGCGCAATTAGGTTTGCCTGATCCTTGGTCGAATATTCCCTATTATTATTTACTACTTTTCACCAAAATGTGCATCTTTTGCAGCGACAGCTCTTGATTATCTCAACAATTTTTAAGATATGTTAACCTTTCCATCTCTTCATGCTCCTATGACCAACGATTGGAAAACCCTCTTTTTCTGTTTGACTGTCATGGGTGTTTTTTGAAAATTCTACCTCTCCTGCAATCAAGTATTTGATGTTATTATTGCATCTGAAAGTGCTCCGGCACCGAAAGGACGTGGAGATGCTCTGGCAGCGGCTCCTGCTAAGCAGTAATTGCTGTGGAGTCCCGGCATGTTGCATTGTTGGATGAGATGGATAAGTGGCTGACCTAGTCTCTGCGCCATAATTCCTCTGTGTGTCACAATATGAAAGAGGCTTAACTGGGGGAGAAGAATGGTGATTGCGCCTACTGTTGCTCTGCTGCCTCGCAGAACTCTGTGATGAGGATTGCGGCCAAAAAGCATGCATGTCCTGCAGAAATACAAGGGAATATGGACACTCCATCATACCCTGCATCATTTCTCTCTGCTTATTACTGTATCTACTGCTCTGTCTGATTTTTCCACACACACACACACACACACACACACACATTGGCCTTCAGCTACTGTACCCAGGTGCGCTCCTCTCTGGTTCTGCTGTACATGTTTGGTTTCTTGAAATGCATTTTGACACCCGTCTGTGTAAGTGACAGGTTCTTCTGCGTTTCCCCCCTCGAGCACGGCAATGAGAATGCTTCAGCACACACACATACAGTAACAAAAGGCTTGTGGCAGGGACGAACAGGCAAGTTGGCTTGCGCAGCTGAAAACCGGTTGTACATATTTTGAAACTATTGAAAAATATTACACACTGTGGGAAAGTCGAGAGGCGAGTGGCGACATCTGGGAGTCCCTCGGGTGCTTTGTGTCTATTTGTAGATTCTTGTTTTCCCAGCGTCCATTAAGACGCAGCAGCCGCTCTTCACCATCAGTGACACAGGCAGGACATTGAGTCAAAGCTTGTGATGAGAATTGATATTTTAGATATTGCTGTTTGAAATTACAGAGTCCGCTTGCCGACTTGTCTCTGCTTCTGCTGCAGTTTGCTTTTTTCTACCCCCACGAAAGTAGAACAAAAAGTAAACATATTTTATTCTCTCGCCGCAGGTCGCCTCATTATGGTTAAAACAACTCAGTGTCTGACGTTGCATTGTCCTATAATTGTAACTATAATTGTAACTTTTAGTCAGAATGGTTACTGTTTGGTAATCCACATTGCTGTCACTTAAATGCATATAAGGTCATGTTGTATCAGTTTGGTCAAACATGGAAGCTGAAATGAACATTTCATCACATGGACCAAGAAGAAGGACCAAATGCGCACAAGAGACTCTGTTTTCCTTCTTGCTCAGATCCTTTTGATTTCCTATGGTGGCAATTGGCAAATTTTAGCCAATCAGATTCAATGACTCCCTAATCGCATGGACAGAGTCCTTCAGGCAGGGTGTGTGTGTGTGTGTGTGTGTGTGTGTGTGTGTGTGTGTGTGTGTGTGTGTGTGTGTGTGTGTGTGTGTGTGTGTGTGTGTGTGTGTGTGTGTGTGTGTGTGTGTGTGTGTGTGTGTGTGTGTGTGTGTGTGTGTGTGTGTGTGTGTGTGTGTGTGTGTGTGTGTGTGTGTGTGGGAGAGGGGGGAAGATACAGATTCTCCCCACAGTGAAGGGAGAAATTGAAAGAGTAAAAGCGAAGGAGCGATGCTGTAAAATTAGCCACGCTGTCAGAGCAGTTTGCACGTGGCTTTGCAGGAATTGTCATCAGTGTAGCAGACTCAAGGAAGCACCCCTCGCTCTGTATCATCTCGCCTGCAGTGAGATTCAAGCTCCCTCTCCCTCTCCCCCTCTCTTTTTCCCTGGGCAAACTCATTAAATGACAAACTGCCTGAGCTCCTACGTTGAATATGAACAAACACAGCAACTAAACATTCAAAGATTACCACACAAGGTTACCTGTGTGTGTGTGTGTGTGTGTGTGTGTGTGTGTGTGTGTGTGTGTGTGTGTGTGTGTGTGTGTGTGTGTGTGTGTGTGTGTGTGTGTGTGTGTGTGTGTGTGTGTGTGTGTGTGTGTGTGTGTGTGTGTGTGTGTGAGCTATAACAGAGAAGAGACAGTGGATAGATAGTATTCGGCTCCACAAATGAATTTGAAGGGATAACCTCAACGTGGGCCAGTTGATGACATGTTTCCAAACACGCATGGATTGGAGAATGGTATTTTTCACACAGGTTTATTTTACAATCTGATTATGTAACTGGGGTAGGGTTTTTTTTCTTTTTTCCAGATGACAATTTCCCATCCAGTCTGTCCCGTGAGAGTAACAGTGAAGATGAAGCAGCGGCAGAACTGGACGAGCCAAGAGGGCTCGAGGGACGAGAGGGCAGAGCAGCTGGAGAAGCAGCAGCATCAATAGCCAAACCTTAGGGAAGAGTGGAGGGATGTAGCAGAGAGAGGAGCCTTCGCACAGTTACTACGTCTTCATCTTTTAAAAAAAGACATTTTGAAATTATTATTATTATTATTATTATTATTATTATTATTATTATTATTATTATTTTGGCCTATTAATCTGACACAATGTTTCTTGCTTTAAAACATTTGACCCTTAGGCCAAAGAAATGCATGTATTAGAGGTAGCAAAGTTAAAAAATCTGTTCCATCCAATAGAAAAACAAAACAAAAGGGCGTCACTGCTCCTTGTTGAGGCCAATCCAAACCCGTCTCCATGGCAAATTCTACCCCTCAAGGAGGAGGCTCGGCTTTTTCCGGTCAGAGTCGGAATCGGAGCATCCGACCGTTACGCGCGACGGTCGCATCAATCGGGTCCTGGCTTGTGGTCCGAGATTGTTTACATTCGAATCGAGCAAGTGAGAAAGAAAAGTATCCGTCTGCTGGAATGGACACCGCGAATCAGGTGCGTAATTGAACGATTCAAAAAAGGTCGTTTTGACTGAAAGATGTGAGCAGTGTTGTGCTAAATTGATCAAGGTGTCGTTAATTGGCGATAGAAATGATAATGCTCTCATCCTCCCCCTGTGCCTTCTGCAGCTCGCATCTGCGGAGACGTTCCAAGTGCTCAAATTACCTCTGGGATTTATCCGTGTTTTGGAATGGGTGAGTTTGAACTTTGGTGTATTTTGCATGCAGTAAACTTCACTGTGCAGTGTAAATGCATGGAGGAAATATGTTATATAATATAGGATGTGATGAGGGTGTTTCTGTCCGGTGACACTATTCCTGTCTTGGAAAAAATCCCCGCGTCTCTCTCCGGTGGAACTTAAAGTTTGATCACATCTGTTTTGCGTGTTTGCGCCTAAATGGCGGCGTCTGTGTGACTTCAACACGGCGAGGGACCTTACACGCAATCAGCTTGACTATGATCCGTTTCACCGCGGCCGAATGGCACAAGTTTATGTAAGGACCCACAGCCCCGTGGGACCTGGATGGCGTTGGGAACCGCAGTGACGCTTTCTCAATGACGCGTGTTTTGGATGCATCTGTGCCAACCCAGTGCGTTTTGTGCCAGTCCACCAAAGATGCACCATTTTCCCCCTGGAGAAATGGGATCAACGTTAAGAACGGGGTGTCCTAGCTCTGAGTGAATCAAAGCTTGACTATACCTCTGTCTGTCTGGGTGATGATTGTGGACTCTGGTGTTTATTGTACTGTGCAGAGAAGCCCAGAGGCAAAAAAGAGATAAGTGATTTTCTTTGATGTGAGTTTAGGAAAATTAGCCATAGAGAGTATTCATTCATTCTTGTGCGCAGATATGGTGTGTGTATGTATGTGTGTGTGTGTGTGTGTGTGTTTGTGTGTGTGTGTGTGCGCTTGTCTCTCTCACTTTTGTAAATACCTTCAAATGTGCAGAGAATCCTCGAGCAGCAGTCTCCGCTCCAGAAAAATCAAGCAGAAGCACATTTTGTTTTGACAGTCAATGGGAGAGAACCTCGCTCAAACTCACTCTCATCAGACACGTGACATTTGAGCTTAGATGGGGGCAGATGTCTGTAAGTGAAGTGAGTTCCCCAGTGCATCTGTTTCGTGTGTGTGTGTGTGTGTGTGTGTGTGTGACCAGATTCACTGTGATACCCCCCCCCCCCCCCCCCGTGTGTGTGTGTGTGTGTGTGTGTGTGTACGTGTGTGTGTACGTGTGTGTGTACGTGCCTGTGTGCATGGAGGGCAGCATGTGTGACTGTGCGGGCATGACTGCACTCTGTCCTGTGTTGGGTGTAACGCATTACAAAGCTATGCATTACTTGTAATCAGATTACATTTTTCCTCACGCAGTAATTTAAGGCATTACTGTTGTATAGCTTCAGTAATCACAATACACTCAATCAAACAATTATCTAATTACCTGCATTACTTTAAGTTCTTTTATTATCTGCACGACAGGAGGGCAGAAAAACAAATCAAATGTCCCTTTCATGGGCAACACCCGTCTGACCTCCCGTCCGGTGACGTGACTGTGACTTTGGATCAAGTTCATGCAGGAGGACGCGGGACACAGATGGCAAAGTGTTCGGCGACGTCTTTTATGCACATTACTTTGAATTTGGTGCACGAAAGGACAATAAGAAAATGAAACTGTGCCCAGACGTATCAAAAAATCAAAATTCTGTTCTGAATCATTTACTGGGTGCTGCCAGTGCTGTAGCCTTGTCCTCCAGTCTCAGCGCATTTTTCTGTGAAGTGCTGTTTGGGATGATTTTCACGACATTGCTGTCGGCTTGCTGGTCTTCAACCAACCCAAGTTCTCCCACACTACACCACTCCTTCCACACCTTTCACTGGCCCCCTGTGGTGGCTCCAATCCGATTCAAGTCACTGGTACTCCTGCCTATACGGTGCTGCGAATGGCTCAGGCCCTTCCTACATCCAGAACGTGGTCAAAGCTTAAACCCCAGCCCGCTCTGCTACTGACTAAGCGGCTTGCTATGCCCTCACTGCGAGGGGTGGGCAGCCACCGCTCAACTAAATCCGGTCTGGTCGCTTTCCTGGTTCCTCAATGGTGGAACGAGCTCCCCACTGACATGAGGACTCAACAAAACTCACCTGTTCAGACTGCACCTCCGTCCATGAATCACTGATACATTAACAAACAAAAAGGTTGTTTAAAGGTTTGTTTTTTAACTTTGGTCAGGATGTTGCGGTGGACTGGTAGGTTTCCTACAGCTCCAGTAAGGACCGGGCCTGCAAGAGGATGAGGCAAATTCATAATCAGCCATGTCTGCGGGAGATTCTAGAGTATAGTTTCATTGCTCAGTCTCTCTCTCACTCTGTCTGTCTGTGTGTGTGTGTGTGTGTGTGTGTGTGTGTATGTGTGTGTGTGTGTGTGTGTGTGTGTGTGTGTGTGTAATTCTTGCCCTGTTTGGCACACTGTCGGTGGCTGGCATACTCTGCTCCAAACAGCTGTAAGGTCCGCTCCTCTCCACCATGGACCAACTCATGCAGAAGCTGTCCTTTGAGATGTGTCCAAACTCTTCACTGCAAGTGTGTGTGTGTGTGTGTGTGTGTGTGTGTGTGTGTGTGTGTGTGTGTGTGTGTGTGTGTGTGTTTCTTCATGTATGTGCTTGCTTGAGAGAGAGAGAGAGGGAGCAAAAATTGTTCAGTTGATTGAGCATATGATGCAAATAATACACATGCATTTGTTATGCACTGGAGCATCGTCGTGGCTGTTGCATCCTCCGTACTGTATCGACTCAGTGACTTCCTGTACTGGAGCGAAAGCCAGGCTGATGAGTCACAGTGAATGAGTCCATCAGGAGTTTAATTTATGAGTAAAGGTCCCCCTCCCGTCCAAAACCCTTCGCTGACCCACCGTCCTATGACGTCATCCTTAGTACCTTACTGTATGCCAGTTTAGTTTGCCTTGGGGTGGGCAGTGCAGATTATATCAACTGCAGTTAATTTAAGTTCATGTGGTAACATCTTCATTGAGATGTTAGTCAGTTGGTTAACGTGATCTCTCCAAGCCTCTGATTGACCTCCACCAAACATTGTTTGTGAGTGAAAAGACACATCACTCTGGAAAATCCCTCTACAACAGTGAGTGAACTGTATTTCTTTAGATCCAAATAACAGCAACTCTTCTCTAGATAAATGATCAGCGTAACGCGACATGTTAAATTCAGATGCGAGTTCATTAACCTTGTAGTTCTGATCAGGGGCTGCCTTATTTCAATCAGGTAGTTGGTGGAAAAATGATCTTCATAAAGCTTTACACACACTCCAGCCAGAGAACTCATCAGGACAAATTTTCCAGTTTCTTTGTTTTTTTTTATGTAACCTGAAAATACTGCTGTTCATATTCATGGAAAATGCCCTTTGAGACGACACTGTCTGCACGGCCAACGTGTAAGTAAATATGTGATAGCTGTTTTTACATTCATCTTGAGAAAACATGAAATCAAAAATGTTGCTATTCATAATGCAGACATCTTTTGTTGGGCGTGGATCCCTGATTTTTCAAACACGACTCTTAACTGAATGCAATCGCAGAACGGAGTGAGGCTAGAATTACTGTGTAGGTTATGCAAATACAGCAAAACACACCACAGATCAAATAGATTTTGAATCCAGTGTGATTGGCAAAATTACATGCATCTCTTCTTATCTCTGGGAAAGCAATCTCAGCTCTCTCTCTCTCTCTCTCTCTCTCTCTCTCTGTGTCTTTGTCATGTTTTGTGTTATTTCTTCATTGACCTTTCACCTTGGAAATGTGTTACAGTGTAGGTTTTGACAGATTTCTGCACAATATTCACAATATAATTGCGGTGTTTTAGACACACACACACACACACACACACACACACACACTCTAAAAGAAGGGAGATGCGGAGAGATTGGCGACAGCTGCTGACAGCAAGAGACTTGTCAGGTCAATGATCTGAAATAACTTGTTTCTTTTTGACAGGGGGGGTGGGGGGCTGAGGCTTGGGGGGGGGGAAACGACACCTCTTAAATGATTCAAAGGATGACGTCATACTTCCTCTATCCATATAAACTAACATCTCCGTCCGTCTGGGTTAGGCAGATGAATTTGAGCACTGCTGACTTTCACATATACAGTAAATCAGTATAGGAAAGTATTTTACTTCTTTGTCACATTTTGTTTGTGGAAAAAATGGTAAAAAAAAATCCCAACATTCTCGGCGGCTGGTGACATCTGACTCCCCTGATGTCTGTCAGTCTGTATGATCTACAAAGTCTAGTATGCTCTGATGTTTGATATCATTAAAGGTTTTATGTCTGATCCAGATCACTCTCCGAATGACAAAGTCATTAGATGAATATAGCTAATCACATTGCATATATACAGTATATATCAGCTTGGACCACATTTCTCACTCTTAGAGTTCTTATTTTACTTTGATAAATGTGCTGATGAAGCACTCAAACTAAAAAAAAAAATATATCATTTTACATGAGGAATAATCTTCTTTCCAGATATTTGTAACCTCATCTTTTCCTGTAATGATGTGATGTTAAAATTGGTTTGGGTGGAGCTGTGGGTTGTGGTCCTTGATGAACTCCTGGAGGTGACGTGGCCTTTCCTGACCCGTCAGGTCAGAGCTGGACCTCTGTCTCCCTCTCAACCCTGAGATGATGGTCCGCCACCTGTGACTCAGACGGGAAAAAGGTTAGCCTGTCTTCTCCTGTAGGTGGACATGTCGGTTCAAAGACATCCCAAACACACAAACACACACACACACGCACACACACACACACACACACACACAAACACACAAACACACAAACACACACACAGAAGAGCATAGGTGTCAAGACAGTATGTACATGCAAGAGCTTATAGAAACGGAACTGTCACAAAGACACTGTATCACACACCGAGATTATTATAATTAAATTAGATTAAACCATGAGTGGAAAGCACTAGCGTTTAAAGCAGTTTTATATGTAAAAAAAACCATAAAACCGTTTTTGTGAGAAAGGATTATTATTTTTCATTTAGCACGTGCCTACCGGGAACAAATGACATATCTCCAACATTATTTACAGTTGACACAAAATTTTCAGAAGCAATTTTTAGGAGCAGGTTTTTTTTTATTTTAATTGAAGTCATTACAAATATGTGAATTTGCGCCACGCGAAGCAAATTCGTATTTGTGCAAGTCTCGACTTCAATTAATAATTCTCGTGATGCCCTGTCGCGAAATTGTTGAAATTCTTCAGGGACTGCAGGGTCACAGGTAGGTCATCGGACTGATCTCCCATCAGGGAGAGAAGCACCGAGGAAGGGACATTGTTACAAAAATAAATGGAGATTTTCTGCTTGCTTGTGGTCAGTCAAGCTGACAGAGAAAGGGGGGGGGGGGCAGAGGAGGGAAATATGAATGTGGGTTGCGCCAAGCACAATGCGTTCCCTGGGCAGGGAGGGATTAGCCACTGCTAAATGAGCCACAGATTGTTTTGTGTAGTGCTGCCAATGAAGTGAGGATCCCACTGCTTTCACATGAAGGCCTGTGGACGTTGCCTCTCCGCGTTAATTGTTCTGCAGTCAGTGAAGTATGTGGGGTTTTCTGCCTAATGCAGCAGCCAAGATTAATACCGCTGAAGCGTACACATCTGCTGGATGAGTAGGAAAAACCTCTTGTTGTAGGTTTGGAGGTGCGTATTTGATTGACATAAGGGAGTGTCCTCTACCCTTATGCCTTTATTCTGACCATATCATAAGTGAATTATCATCACTGTTAATGTAAAAGTCTGAACTCAAACTTCTCACGCGTACTCTACTTCTCGTTGTGATTTTTCTGGAACTTGTCTGTTGACAATTTTAAGTAAATTAAAAAACGAGACGATAATCACCAAAAAACGATGTATTTCATTAATACTTTACCTCTGATATCTCTTTTATGTCAGCGTTTAGTTCAATTGTTGCATTTGACTGCTGAGGCCGTTCTGTTTTTGTTTCTGATGCTCCTTTGTCGTTTTGTGTTGTGCGTATCTAGCTGGCATAAAATTGCTCATGTCTGCACACTGGCACCGTGGCGGTGAGAGCAAGTGAGACACGTGTGTGTGTGTGTGTGTGTGTGTGTGTGTGTGTGTGTGTGTGTGTGTGTGTGTGTGTGTGTGTGTGTGTGTGGACTGTGGACTGTGGCTAATGCTTCTGCCTGAGTGGAGAGCGTGAGATATTTTTACTCGACGTTCTCAAATCTACACAGTGCACGCTCACATCTCACATCTCACTCAAACACAAATGCATGGAGAGCTGCGCACACTCGGAGGCACATATGCAACCATGCACACACTGCGACGTGGACATATACAAGAATGGAAATACTGTATGACACATGACAAATGCAAACAAATTGGAGATGTAGTGTTGAGCTGTGCATTCAGGTTCCACATTGGCGGCATTTGTTTAGTATATATATTTTTATTAGTCTCATAAGTGTAGCCAATCTGACTATAAGTCATGGTAAATTTGTGCCCACAAACTAAGTCATAGAGAAAAGCATAACCTGCCAAAAAACATAAACAAATGCATGCAAACATCCAAAAAGAACTGCAGTTTCACATTAACCAAACAAGCTGCATGTTCTGCAGTTAAAACGTTTATCACTTAAATGTCATTGCGTGTAGTATATACTTCAGAGATAAACAGATTGCTTTGTATAGGGACTTCACTGTCCAATTAAGTGCTTGGTCCAGTTGGCCTCAGCCTTTTCTCACGCAGGATTTTGGGGATGTCTCCAGCATTGCAAATATCACTTATAGCTCTATAGCTGTACGTTTATTTGAAATCTGTAGGAGTCTTGTATAGTTTTGGTTTCTAGTATTCATTGGTTTCTTCAACAGAAGTGGCAAGTGCAAACAACTACAATTATGAGAGGAAACCACGATGGAAATTTCCATGATTTCTCCTAATTTTGACTTTGTTGTTACTGCGTCTGTATCCCAGCATGTCATGAAAAACTGTTGGGTACTTCTGGTGTGGTTTCCCCATAGACTGTATATAAAAATGGACGTAGTCACTGGGCCTGAAGCCTGTATTCTCCGAAATGACCAGCAGGGGGCGACTCCCCTGGTTGCAAAAAGAATTCCGTTTCTATAGAAGTGTATGAGAAAATGACTCCTCTTTTCACTTGATTCATAACGTCAGTGAACATTTTCCTGAGGAGTTTATGGTCTCAATCGCTAGTTTCAAGTCTTCTTCAATACAGTATGATGTTCATTTCATAAATGATGGTCCCATTTAGAGTAAAATAGATGATAAAGCACTGTATGCATTGGGGCGTGGATCCACCGTGATTGACCTAGACTAGTAGCTAGTTCTGTCCCATAGGTGCGTGGTTGTAGATGCGTAGGTGGACATGCAGTGGACGAGCTCTCAGTCAGGTTTACCTCGCACTCCTCTAAATGTGGTTACTTGTGTTTCCAAAAAAACAAGATGGCGCTGGCCAAAATGCTAAGCTCGATGCTTCAAAACGGCAGTTCACAAACCGATGGGTGACGTCATGGTGGGTTGCCACTTGGGTATCCCACGACAAATGAATTTGTCTTTGCCGCATTGTACATGCCTCAGCCCAATAGATTCACTTTAATTCATTGCTATTTAAATTATTTTTTTTCAAAATGGTCTGAACTCAAATTTCCAGCAGCTGTCTTCTCTTCTGATACCTGATATCTGTTCCCAATGGGAAACCACGCAAGTACTTTTTGAAGTGGTTCGATTCTCCAGTTTGCAGGATAAGCACTATGACAGAGATATGCCTCGCTTCTCCACTTCTGTCTCACTGTCTATCAGTTTCTCCCTTTCTGGCTTCATCAAGACTGTCCTAGATTTCTTTTTTCTCCCGCTACTCATTCAGACAAAGAGAGGGGCTGAACATCTGAGGCGTTTTTTTCTCCTCCTCAGGCAGCCACTTGACACCGCAACGACTCCTATTGACTTGAATAGAGCAGGTGGACGGTGTGTGTGTGTGTGTGTGTGTGTGTGTGTGTGTGTTTGTGTGTGTGTGTGTGTGTGTTTGTGTGTGTGTGTGTGTGTGTGTGTGTACGCGCGAAACATCTGCGAGGTGGCTTTGCAGAAATGTCAAGTGCAGCTCATCAGTGAATGCACCTTTTAGCTCGCCTGCCTCTTAACACCCCGCCTCCCCACTCGCTGCTGCCTCCGTGGCTTCCTCTGCCGCTCTTATCACGCCCTCAAGTTTAAGCAGCTCCTCTTTTTTCTCTTGGTGTTTCATCTATTTTACCGACATGGGTCACTAGATTTACCAGGCCACTACTCCTTGAATATTCCGTCTTTGTGTCCACCTCACTCTCAGTCATCTCTTCGCCTGGTTCACCATTTTTTACTGCACATATTTGTTTTCCGTTTTTTCACAGTGGCGGCTGTTTGTACTGTCTGAAGCCCGAGGATCTGTTTCATAATCCTCAGCCAGCCACCGCTTGTCCAAAGTGTTCATCCAATCCGAGCCTCAAACCTGGTCTGTGCTGCATCAAGTTCCCCGCAGACAGAATACTTGCACCCCACTTCCACTCCATCAAATCTGTAGATGATAGAACAAGTTGACTTTCTTTCTATCTTTGACTGAATTGCAAAGAAATAGCTCATTTTGGTTTGGAAGCGAATTATGATCTTCACGCGAGTGCCGCGCACCTCGGTGTCACGTAAGTCAGTGGGGACGAGGGCAAACAAGTGAGATGTTTTCATTCCTGCACTCAGCTTTTCTCTCTCGCTCTCTCTATATCTGCCCCCCCCCCCTCTCGATTGCTTTTTCCCTCCCTCTCTGCCTCTATATCTCTTGTTCCCCGAGGAGCCCAGCTGGGAGAGGCAGATAAACACGCGGGGGCGCGGGGCTTAGCACCCACCCTCCTTCCACAATGCCACGCTCTCCTGTTCAAAGGACCCAGCCAGAAACGAGAGGGGCTAAACCCGAGCCGAAAATCACAGGGAGGGGAGGCAGCCGCGGGATAGAGAGAGAGAGAGGTAGAGAGAGTATATAGACATGCAGAGAGACAGAGAGAGAGAGAGAGAGAGAGAGAGAGAGAGAGAGAGAGAGAGAGATGTTTATCTGAGGCTGTTTGTGATAATTAGGAGGGAGCATTTATTCTGGTCAGTTTTCATCTACCATTTGTTTGTTCAGATAAGCACACACAGTGGTTATGAGATCTTTTTGCTGGAAGTGATTTAACTGTATATTTGAATTTGTTAATTGTAGAGGTGTGTGTGCGCGTGCGTGCGTGTGTGCGTGTAGATGTATATGAGAACACCTCAGTGGAGGAGTTCCCTGCAGATGTTCCCCCCGCGCACCTGTGACCGCCAGGTAAGCTCTATTCAGCCTCCACCTGAGGCCTGAGGCCAAACAAGGGGAGAAGTTGAGCGTTATTGGTTTATCACACTGCATTTGGCTTCGAACTGAGATGACCTTACCCGTGCAGCCGAACCACGCTTAGCCCCTTTGTGACCCAGATCTGCCTCACCAGGCATCACCCAGTGTTTTAGCAATAACTTACAGAGAAGTTAATGGACTCGGATACCTTTTCACATCTCCTGAAATTCTCTTTGGTTGTGTACATGCGCATCCGGGTTTATCAGTCGTGACAATGTTATGATGTAACGATCAAACTGTCAACTCTCCAACAACTTACGAAAAAAGTCTCATTTGGATTTAAGGTCATCCCCCTTCCCTGTCCTGAAGTAACCTCAGTCTCGACAGTGAAGTGAGTGCCTGAGAGGCCCCGTCCTGCTTGGTCTGAAGATTGTATTCATCAGAAGATTACTAGTAGCCACTGCTCTTGAGTCTATACCACACGTGGAAATCTGTTAGTCTTTAACTCAGTGCTTGTATTAGGCCATAAGGCGGCATAAATCATCTGATAATGTCTTTCCAGCAGTAGGAAATGTTTTGTTTGGTTAAGCAGCAAATTAATAAAACTTTTTTTTTTCCTAATGTCTCCACAGACATCCAGTTTGTAATACTGCAAATATATTACACTGTATATTGCAAAACATTTTCATCAGTGAGTCATAGGCTCAACCACCATTGTGTTACCTCATGGGTTAGGGTTAGGTTTCACAATTCACGTTAAGTTTCATCCACAATCTTCTATACAGGAATGAGGAATAAGGTGAATATTGAAAGTTACCTTAAATGACCTGTGCTTGGCATTATATGTAAAATACAACAACCACAAATTGACTTTTCCGGGGGGGGGGGGGGTGTCTCCCCCAATTCAATGGTAGGGGAAACACTGGGTAAGCAGCCAAACAGCATAACAGAGTGGGACCAATGCCAAAGAAAATAATACAAATGCCAAAGGAAAGAAAAAAATCTTGGATATTTTTTTATCATGACAGGGTTACATAAACTGTATATATATATGTAGACTGTGGATGTAGACACTCGCACGAGACAAACATTCACAATGAATCTCTACTGTACGTGCTTGAAGAACTCATCCCAGGACGAGTGTGGGATATAGCTGAGTGATCTCACTGCGCCCTCCTAAGGCTGAGGGGCGTTCACACTAAAGACAAATGTCCTCTACAGCTGCTGGCGAGCTGCACATCCAGCTGCCTGTAATGTGGGAGAGGGGAGGCTCATGCAAATCAGGCGTCGGGTCTGATTATGGTGATCATGGCCGTGAGAACTCTCGAGGCAAGAGTCGCTTTATATGGAAGACTGGGCTGAGAGACACAGAGAGAGAGAGAGAGAGAGAGAGAGAGAGAGCATATTAAAGACCGAGGTTGGATATACTACATGTTCGCTCCATGTTCATGTTTGTTAATTATAATTAGCCGCCCTTTTTTCCCCAGTATGCTGCCGACTGTGGCTCAAGTCAATTTAAAAATGATGTGCCAACTTGCGTTTCCCCGTTGAGTTGTGTTTCCTCTAACGTTTAACACCTAACCTTAGCACTAATCCAAATTGTGGGTGGTTTAGCTGTGGGGGGGAAACAGAAATTTGACAAAGGGGCCCTAAGTCAAAGAAATTAGTGTTTGGAGGAAAGGTACATTGAGAAAGAGTCAAGCATAGAAAGCTCACATCCCACACCCAGGCGAGACCACGCTTAAATGAGAAGAACAATTCTCTTACCTAGGCCTTCAGCATGGTTGTCCCCTGGATGCGGAATCACAGCAGATCAGCTCCGGTCCTCTTGTCAAACTCGTTTCGTGACGCCATTATATTGTGGAGGGAGTTATTCAGAAGAGAGACTCAAGAATGCAGTTTCAGTGGGATCTTTGATTTTAAAAACGTAAAGCACTGTCTCCTGACTAATAGTCTGGGTGGTAATCATAAAGTGAAGTGTGTAGTTCGTAAGCCCTTTCTCCCCCTGATCAGGCAGCTCAATATCTGCTCTAGCTCGCCAAATCTCCAAGACGCGAGCCAGCGCTGTTCTAAGGCCTCTGATAATGTGTTTCATTAGAGTCCTCTGTGTAACGGTGTGTCGAAACATACCGATGGGTCTGGTGACACTGACACTATGGCCTTATCCTGAGTGGCTGTGTGTGACTGTGCGTACATGCAAATGTGTACACACCCTTGTCCGGATAACGTGGCAGGATAACTGCGCCTTTTCAGTAGGTCGTCTATCGCCTCAGCACAAATCGGGTTGTACTGTTGCAGGCAACTGATTTCTGTCATTGCCCCTTTTTTGTGCAGCTCTTTGCCATTTTTGCTTTCGCCACGTGCGGAGGCTACTCTGGGCAGCTGCGGGTTAGCGTGGACTGCATGGAGAGGGCCAGCAGCAACCTCAGCATCGGCATCGACTTTGCTTATCCTTTCAGGTGAGTGGACTTCAGTCAAAGTCTCAAAGTCTAGTGTATACTCTGAAGTGAACACAGTACATGATGATGTCGGTCACACTGGTTCTTGTGAATGTTTTCTGTGTGTGCTCTTTGTCCTCTTTTGTCGGCATGACAATCCCTTGTTGTTGATCAGCACAGAGGGAGAGTGTGTAGTGCAGCAGTGTAATTTGGACAAATTGTTTTTGTATGACTTCAGCAGCAAATGAAATAACTTATTTTTTTATTTTACACTGAAATGTTCTTTACAATTCATGACATTACATTGTGTACGTCATTACATCAGCATCATGGGCCCTGCAGTGTCATCTGCATAGAGGGCACAAATGGTGCCAGCAACGTAAAATACATCTGAAAGCAATGTGGTTATTGTGACAACATTTAGGAAGATAATAATTTAAAGAAATAATATCTGGGAGCATTTCTTTGAAAGCCGGCATTGCGATTGTTGTACAGTGACTCTTAAACTTACCATATGGATTAGGTTAAGAGGTATTCAGTTCCCTAAGTTTAAACCACGGAACTGATTTACAATGGATACAATGTTATCAGTCTGAAATCTGTAAAAAAAAATCAACTAAATTATAGACTCACTGGTATTTCCTGCACACATAATGTCACTATAACTGCTTACCAGTCTTTACTAACCGATGCAGGTAATATGCTTGGATAGATGATACCACAGAATCACATTTTAATGCTGCAACACAGAAAAAAACAGCTGATTATGTTTTGCAAAATCAATCTTTAACAAGCAGGATTTGACCCGTGTACCTTTCCCTGTCTGCCAGGTTGCACCAGGTGTCCTTTGAAGCGCCCATGTGTGAGGGCACGAGGAGGGAGCTTGTGTTCCTCATTGGAGACTATTCATCCTCCGCAGAGTTCTTCGTCACCATTGCGGTCTTTGCCTTCCTGTATTCCCTGATGGCCACCGTCGTCTACGTCTTCTTCAAGAACAAATACCACGAAAACAACCGAGGGCCGCTCATTGTGAGTATAGTCATCTCTGATCTCACCATAGCATTTCGCCTAAATTCTTTTTTTCCTCAGATTGAAATCTTGTGCCAACTCTGTCAAAGAAATCCTAATGGCTGCTATGAAGCCACATTATCAAATATCTGTCCAAGATGAGCCCCAGTGTAGAGACAAAACTAATGTTTCTTTCATGTTTCTTTCCACGTCTGAACTGATTGTCTCCTCTCTCGTCCATGGACTCCGTCAGGACTTTGTGGTGACCGTGGTGTTCTCCTTCATGTGGCTGGTCAGTTCATCTGCTTGGGCAAAGGCCCTGTCTGATGTGAAAGTGGCCACTGACCCAGATGAGGTGCAGCTCCTCATCTCTGCCTGCAAAGTCCTGACCAACAGGTGTGGATCAGTGCATGGATCGCACTGGTCTGGGCTCAACACCTCAGTGGTAGGTTTACAGGATGTTCACCTCAGCTGGTGGGAATAAAGGAGTGAATAAACCACGGCTACAAATATCTGAAGAAACTGTACGGCTGCTTGCAGACATGCACTGAAGTTGGGCCATTTACCGGAACTTTTCCAGAGGGGCTGTATGTGAGAACGCAAATGTCTGCAATCGTTTCTCTGGAAAAATTTCCAGAACGTCACTTCTTGCCTGAATGTTCTGGAAATGTTCCCTCTGTTGTGATCGCATTCGACCCGGACAATGTCCTGCTGTGTTCTTCAAACTCTGGAAATTGAGTTCCAAAAATCTGGTTAGGACATTTTCCAGAGTTTGCCATTCTCGTTTGAAGAACGCAGCAGGAAATTGTGCGGGCCAGATGCGTTCACAACAGCAGGAACATTTCCAGAAGAGTTCATGTCTGAAAACAGTTTATGTGTGCTTGATGTTTTGCAGGTGAAACGTTTGAAATGGTTGAAATACTGATCAGTTGAAATTGGGAAAGAATTCAGTTCAAGGTGACTTAAATTGTTTCATATTGCACTTCCCTGTTTTCTTTGTCTTCAGGCTTTTGGGTTCCTCAACTTTGTCCTATGGGCTGGAAACATCTGGTTTGTCTTTAAGGAGACTGGTTGGCACAAGGGCGCGAGGTTGGCCGGCGGGGCGTCCGAGAAACAGGCTGGCACCTTTAACCAGCAGCCCTACAACCAGGGAAGCTTCGACCAGTCAGGGAGCCACGACATCCAGGGAAACCTCAGCCAGCCGTCTGAGTACAGCCAAGTGGGAGGTCCCACCTCGTACTCCAACCAAATGTAGCGGTGCCTTTTTCCGTTTCTCGAGTGGCCCTTCTGCATTTTAAACCAGGGCAATCGGGGTGGGAGGAGGGGACGAAAGTCGAGTTAAGTTTCATTCTCTACTCAGTCTATCTGAGAAGAGAATGCCTGATTTAAAAAAAACGAAACTTAAAAGATATGGTCATCCAAAATGTGTCAAAGGTGTAAGTACACCCACTGTAGATACAAGTATTGTTGGGTATTGTACAAATGCATCTGTTACAATGTTTTTTTCTCCTTCTCTATTAGAGGTGTTGTTTGCTGAATGTTGTACTTCAGTTTCTCTCTGTGCTTGCTAATCGACATTCACTGTTTAGACTGGATGTCTTTTTCACACTGGTTTGCACTCTGTGGTGGAAGGGGAAAAGTTCTCTATGTTTGTAGTAATCTTCACATTTTCAAGTGCATGATGTTTGTATGTGTGCTAAAAGGCTCTCTGTGACACTAGTGGGGAAAATCCCCCCAAGATTTTCTCTAGATGTTTACAAATCCAACACATCCCTGACTCATTACTGGAGGTTTATTTTGATCAGTGCTGTTACATTATTTCAATACAACAGCTGTATTTGGATAATGGGTTTAATTTAATTATGGGTCTAATTGAAACATTCTGACCATTATTTAGTGAGAGTTCTCTGTTACATAAAACACGTCGACACTCATCTGACAGGGGGCTTCTAAAGCAATAACAGCGTACTGAAAAATACACTATACAGGGTTTGTGCCAAACACGATCCACAACAGTATGCAACCATTGCATTGTGTTGTTTCTGTAACCATGTTTTTTTTAAGGTTGTATCTGCTATCACATTGTCCTTCTGTTTCGAAAAGAGGGCTGTCGTCCCCAAGTGTTTACAACTGTTTACAAGTGGCCATTCTTGCTACAAATTAGTGTGACTGTTTTCTATTATCTCCTCAGAAAATGATAATCTATACCTCTCTAAAGCATGTCCAGGGTTTCCATTTACACTTTTGAAAGCACATCAAAAAAAGCACATAAGTACCATAATAGAAGAAAAAAAAGCATCTCATCTCATTGTGGGCTCGTCCGAACATAGCTAATACTCACTTCAAAATCACAATTCAAATTTGTACAACTTTACAAAAATATGTGCTGTTGATGTAAAAAATTGTGATGCTGTTGTGTACAGGCTGTTTACATTAATATGACTTGTGCAACCCTGTTTTTTTGACCTAAGCATGTGGCTTGCATCAGTGTAATAAAGGGGATTGAACGTCTTTGGGTGTATAATAGTCTGACGTCCATAATAAATGTGTAGGGTAGTTAAACTGTGTGTGGATCATATTTTGCAGGAATTCGTGGCAACAAAGATGCAGAATTACGTCCATAAATAACACAATCTCCAGCATGCGCTCTGATCTCTTGGTCTGGTTGACTTCTGACCTTTGACCTGTTGCCTTGGTTTCCACAGAAAATGTCCATGAGAGTCTGTCAAGTACAATGTGCACAACAGGGCGCTCTCCTCTCTGTCGGTCATCAGAGATAGTAATGGGTTGTGTTTTTTCCAGGCGAGACGAGTCTTTATATACACAAGCGATCCAATAAATTCATGGAGTTAAGAGGCTTTGTCCTCTCCCTAAAGCAGTGTAATGAAAAGTGTAGTTTGTCTCGAGTTTGTTAGTTTAGCTTGTCAATATAGCCTGGGCCACATGAGCTGCCTTGGAATTCCAGGGATGCTCTCACAGAAAAATAAAATGTTCTTTATTGTGGTTTAATGGATAGAACAGCATGCAAGTTAAAATATTAAGTTCCTATTGAACGTGGAAAGAAACTCACAAATCCATCAAATATTCATGTATCACATGATATACTGCACAGCCCTTATTTCTTCAGTAGACACCCGCATCAGAAGTTGTGACACCACATGTGATAACTCCTTCCAGAGGAGATGGAGGCCCCCTATCGCTCCTCACTTCTACACAGATAAACTGCACTAAGCTATACACAGACAAACATCTTAAGTGTTTCCTTAATATACATCTACTGTATCGTTTCTCTACCGGCATATATGAAAGTGATCATTTCTTATTAGTGGTATTACAGTTGTGGACACAACGCAGAAGAGACCAGGCAAACAAAATGAC